>NC_087343.1:106522575-106825606 GCF_030014295.1 Loxodonta africana | reverse complement strand
CGCCAATAAAAGGTGGGTTTAAACAACTATGCCCAAAATTAGTTGGTTCTCATTGCCAGATGAGCAACAAGCCAAATCCTTCCAAGGAGTATCAAAGGCTGCAGCTCCAAGGTGTCTGAGTGCACATCAGTGGGCTTTTTGTCTGAAAAGGCTGGCATGAGGAAGTGACATTACAGATATGCTGAAGTTACATCTACCGTAGACTTTTCCCAGGTTCCCTGATTTCCAGTCTCAAGTTGAAAGATGTAGTTCTTAAGAGAAGGAGAGAGAGAGATGTAAATAAATAGGGATGAATAAATATGGACAAAGTCCTGAAGGGAAGTAATATATAATTCAAGATTACCAAACTAGTTACCATCCAATAGATTCTGGCTCATGCGTCAGAGTAGGACTGTGCTCCATAGGGTTTTAATTGGCTGAAGTAGACTGCCAGGTCTTTCTTTTGAGGCAACGCTGAATGAACTCGAATAACCAACCTTTTAGTTAGCAGCCAAGCACTTAATCGTTTGTGTCACCCAGGTACTCCAGTTTTGGATAGACCTGTATAATTTATGATAACAGAAACAGTGCTGAGCATTCACATACGTTATAGAGTGAATCTTCCAAATAATTTTGTAAGTCCTATTTTTACTTCCACATACTGTGATAAAGATATTGAGATTTAGTAAAGTTAATAGATTCACCTAAAATCATGTGACTGGTTAATAGTGACACCAGAATTGAAAACAAAACTGTCGGAGTCAAAAGCTGACCACTTAATCCAACCACTCTTCAACAAAGACTTCAATGAAAGTGATCATTACCATACGATTTTTAACATTTTTAATAGAATGACAGAATTTTACATAAAGCCAAAAAGAAGATACTAAATTTAATATAAACTACAGTACCAACCATGAAATTACATATAAAAACATGTAATAAATTTGTTAAATCATTAGTAGTTTTCGTAGATGTTAATTTTCAGGTTGCTTTTTTTATTCTCCTTGTTTATCTTTTTCCTTATTTTTTAATTTTCTATAATGACATATGTCATTTTATAATCAGAAAGAAATGAAGTCCAATACTTGATCCTATGCCTCCAAATTATATTGACTCGGGATAGCTTCCAATTAATGCAATGTTTCTTCTCAAAAAATTTATTTTATTTACTAGGGCTAACCACTCATTTTATCCAAAATCTAGTCAGCTTCTCTCTTCCTAGCACTTTCGATTAAAATGTTATGGAGTTAATCCCCAAATCTATAATGCCCCTTTTACCACCAGCCCCATCCCCAGCTCACCTCCTAGCCCCACCCATGAATCTCATTCCTTTCTGGAAATTTTCTCTTCTCAAACTCATCATGCCTAAAACCAAAATCAACATTTTGAAAAACAAAGTCATCTGTCGTGATTTCCTTATTACTTTCATTCTCCTAATCTTTAAATAAAACCCTTTAGGACAATAGTGTCCTTGACATCCTATCAATCTCTAATTCTTATTGAAGCTTCCTTTGAAATGTGTGCCACATGTACTCTCTTCTTTTTTTTTTTTTCTTTCTAAATGGCACCATTCTGTTTCATGTTCTTGTGAAGTCTGCTTGTGGTCTGTAGTTGTTAGACACATTTCACACATAATGCTCAAAACTGTCTTATAGCATTGCCTTCACCATGTTATTCCTGTGCTCACAAATGGTCAAGCACTCCCAAGTGCATATCAATGCTCTGTTCAGGTATTTAAACCCCTCCTCCTGCTTCAGTCTGTTCCAATCAACTTTTTTTTTTTTTTATCTCAAATCCTACTATTCTTCTTTTAAAGCTAAACTCCAGTTTCCCATCCTTCAAATATTTTATATCTCTCTTCTGTCTCTGAAGAGAGTCGTTAACCATATCTATAGTCAGTTCAATCCTATGTGTTTCTTACAGCCCAATTCAAACCCCAGGTTCTCTAAGAAGGCCTCACTAAGGTAAAATCTTCTTGGACATACTAGAAAATAATGTCTTCCAGATAAGTCTAAGCAAACTATAGATGGTACCATTAACAGTATCAAGATGTAGGAAGAGGATCTTTCCATTCCTTTTAACAGATGGAAAGAATGAAGCACAAATAAATGATCTGAGCAAAACGCATAAAGATCCAGGGTCTACATCTTGATAAAGAAATAGATTGAAAATACTAAATTGGTATGAGTGGTCATTTCTCAACTGAGAAACAAGATCCATCTTCTGAAATGGCTCAAGATATCTGTTCCAAGTAAATATACTCTCGGTAAGTAGAATGTTGAAACTGAAATGTTTTATCAAGGATAACTGGAAACACTAAGTATTGCTCCAAGTCCCTGTCTCCACTTGTTTATTTTAAAGACAGCATGAAGGAAGATGAATTCTGTTTCAGAAATGTATCCGTAACAGATGCTCTTCTCAGTCACTACTTTGGTATATGCCTCAGTGTAAACATTGCAACAGAGATGTAATATATTGAGGAGAAATAATTCATATGATGGCTTCATAGAGACACAACTTGCATGAGCTTCTGTTTACTGTAATGGAAAATTTGCATTGATTAAAGTAACAGTTGTACTGTAAATTAATATAATTGATATGATATTAATAACTTCTATACCTGTAAAAAGTTGAACTGTCAAATGCTGTGTGACATATATATGTATATAAGTATATATATATAAACAACAACAAAAAAAGCAGCTGCTGAGACTAAATTATGTACAATCAATCACCTCACGGGATTTGGTTCTTTGGTTTGGAGGGCTAGGGTCATAGTTTCATGGAACATCCCAGTTAATTGGCCTAATATTTTGTTTAGTGCTTATGTTCTACCTCCTAGTTCATTGTGCAGTGCCTGGGGTCTTCAAAACTTGCAAGCGGCTATCCAAGTTACTACAATTGGTCTCTATTCTCCTGTAGCAATATAGGAAAAAGGAGAGTCAGAAACAGAAGGGGGAAATGGAACGTGTGGCTAATTTCCTCCATGAACAACTACCTCCTTTGCCATGAGACCAGAAGAACTGGATGGTACCTGGCCACTATTACTGAATGTTTGATTGAAGATTCTATAGAAGAATCCTAATCAAAAGGGTGAAATGCAGAACAAATTTTCAAATCCTCATGGAATCCAGACTTTCTGAAGCCATTGAATCTGGATGAACCCCCAAAACTATTGCCCTGATATAATTTTTAAACCTTAAACCTTAAAACAAAACTATTCCCTGAAGTCTTCTTTAAACCAAACAATAGTTTAACATATTGTTCTTGTTAGGTGTCATTGAGTCGGTTCTGGCTCTTAGCAACCCTATGCAAAGACCTGGAGTTAGAAAACCAAAAGGGAAGAATATGCTCAGCATTTCTCAAGCTGAAAGCACTGAAGGAAAAAAATTCAAGCCTCAAGTTGCACTATTGAAGGAGTCTATGGACAAAATATTGAATGATACGGGAAGCATCAAAAGAAGATGGAAGGGATATACAGAGTCACTGTGCCAAAAAGAATTGGTCAACATTCAACCATTTCAGGAGGTAGTATATGATCAAAAACCAATGGTACCGAAGTAAGGCGTTTAAGCTGCACTGAAGGCACTGGCGAAAATCAAGGCTCCAGGAATTGACAGAATACCAACTGACATGTTTCAACAAATGGAGGCAGGGCTATAACTGTGCATTCATCTATGCCAAGAAACTTGGAAGACAGCTGCCTCCCCAACAGACTGGAAGAGATCTGTATTTGTGTCCTTTCTGAAGAAAGGTAATCCAAACATAATGTGGAAACTATCAAATAATATCCCTAATATCACACATAGTTGAGCTTAACTAGTAAAAATGAGCATTATGCCCTTTTGAGAACTATCTATATGGAATCAAATTGACAACAGCAACTCAAAAGTTTAAATAGGAAGCTTGGGGGCAGTGAGTTTTTGTTAATGGGGGAGGAACAATTTGGAAAAGGAGGGTGAGGGTGGTTGTACAACTCGAAGAATGTAATCAATGTCACTGAATTGTACATATAGAAATTGTTGATTGATATGTTCTGCTATGTATAATTTCAACAACAAAAATAAATTATTAAAAAAAATTAAGCATAGAGACCCTAGAAGATCAGAGTAGATGCATTTTCATTTTCATTCTCATTAATTTAAAAAAAAGTCTAACACTTATTTTATCTTCCAACATCCATGACAAATGCTCAATTTTCTTGTTTGTAGTCAAGTTCTTTGTTATTCTTTGCTCCATTAACCCAGCACTCAGTTTCTATTTAAATCATTGGTAGGTGTTGGTGAGGACTCTAAGACCCCTCGAAGCATCATATATTTTTTTTAGAAATAATTCAATATTAAATTAGTAATATTCATTTAAAAACTATAGCACCATTCCAGATTTTCCTGCTTTGTGCTAACTGCTTCCAAACTTTTCCAGTTTTATTGTCTACTAGAAAAATAAATGCAGAGAAAGTTAACATGAGTCAATAAGATGAAGTTAATATGGAATTATGAAATCTTATTACACTATTTAAGATTACATATTCATTTTCTTGACAAGGATCTATTTTATTTTTAAGAAAATATTGATTTTTATTCTTTTTCTAACACAGTATTTCAGACTCTGAATTCTGAGAAAATTCATAGAGAATTTAGGTTCCTTTGCCTCAGCTATCTAACCAAGTGTACATACGTCCCCAAAATGACAGATTTGCAGAAAGGGGTATTTAATCAAAAGCCTTTTAAAATCTTTTTTTCATGTTAAAGATCTTAAAAACACAAAATCTTTAGGTATTGAATAAAATCACAGGTACGAATTTGAAAATATTTTTCATTGCAAATGTGTGAGCAATTACTTTAACTGACTACGCAATATAAAATATAAAACATATGTTATCATATTTCCAAATATTTCTCATTAAAGAATTTCAGCAAGTTTTTTTCAATCTTATTTCATTTATTGGAAATAATTAAAGTAAATTATTTGATTAATTAAATAATTAAAAGAAGTCACATGTAAATCTGATGAACTAGTACACAACATGTTCTAAGAACCTACACTTTCTTGCCCACCACAAACCCTTCTAGAAATTCCCCAATATCTGGAGAAGTAAAGAGCAAGAAACATTCAATGTGACTGAGGTTTTATTACCATATTAAATTTCTCTATTGTCCTAATCAACCAAACATTATGACGCTGGAGAAGAGGTAGTCATAGAGAACGAAGCACCTGGGGTCCCAGGTAGGACATACTGGTGGAAGTTGTGCAGAAGGAAAGTTTCTGCAGAGACACAGGCATCCCTAGTGGCCTTGGAAAGTGCGTACTTAGATTATTAGACACGGTCCCTATTTGAGGCTGTGATCATTTACCCTAGGGCCCTCTTCTTCCCCGTTTGTTCTCTCCTTCTCTGTTGCTTTTAACGTTGGAATGTTTATAGGTGTTTCTTGTGAAAAGTATTTGTAAAGTGTTAGAATTATGTGCAGAACACTTTCAGCTCTTCAGAGGAAAGCTGCCATAAAATCTAATACATAAATAATAAATCAACTCAACAGATGTTGACTTTTTTTTGTCAGACAGCAACTTTAAACTCCTGATTCAGAATGTATGACAGAATAAATAAACTAAAAGTGAAACTCAATTTGTCTACCTTACCCAAGGACAAAAGATAAAAAAAAACTTGGATTAAACAGAATTTTCCATATCCCATCAAACAAGGTGGGGCAAGAAACATTTATATCTTCAAAACAGATCTTATAATGAGTTATATGCAGAAGAGAATTTTTTCAAGTTGAATATCCTGTGCATTAAATGTAAATTAAAAAAACAGGCCATGTGTTCTTAATTAGATTCTGAAAATAATTTAGCAAATCTTTTTTCAAAGAAAATAAAAAGATCCTGAATATTACTCAAACAAAATTAAAATCTAAGCAGTAATCGGGGATCTCCTTGCAATTTCTTCACTAAAAAGAAAACACTGTTTTGGGGAATGAAAAGAACATTAGCCAAGAAGGAGGCATGCTATTTTTATCAAGAATTGTTATCTCCAGTTATTGGAAATTTAACCTCATTGCCTATGTTTCCACTTTTGAAGTAGTGGTGTAATGCCTCTTACTTGAACTTCTCTCACTGAGAATGAAATTCCTTGATAGTTCAAATAGTAAATGCACTGAGATACTAACCAAAGGTTGGAAGTTCAAGTCCACCCAAAGACACCTCAGAAGAAAGTCTCGGTGACCTACTCTCAAAAACTCAGCCAATGAAAATCCTGTGGAGCGCAGCTTTACTCCAACACACGTGGAGTTGACGTAAGTGGCAATCTTTTTTTTTTTAATCAATGAGAATACAACTTCACTAGTTGCTGTAAATTTTAAATATAATGTATGGAAAATATTTTGAGCTATTGCTATATAAAGTATGACCCATGTACCAGCATCATTTGGAACCAGTTAAGAATATAGAGTTGTACCCTCCCCAGACCTACTGAATCTGAATCTGAACTTTGACATAAGTTTCCAAGTGATTCATATGCACGTTCAAGCTTTGGAAGCATTACTCTGGCCACTTCCTGACACATAATTAGCCTTCTATATACATGAGCAATCTTTTGGTGATTGCTTTTGGCTATTTATTGAAAAATTTAATCCACTCCACCAAATGTTGTTGTTGTTGTTGGTAGGTGCTGTCGAATCAGTTTCGACTCACAGCAACCCTATGAAATGCTGCCCAGTCCTGCACCATCCTCACAATTGTTATGCTTGCGTCCATTGTTGCAGCTACTGTGTCAATTGATCTCGTTGCTCTTTTTCACTGGCCCTCTGCTTTACCAAGCATGATGTCTTTTTTCAGGGGCTGGCCCTTCCTGGTAATGTGTCCAAAATATGTGAGACAGAGTCTCACCATCCTTGCTTCTAAAGAACACTCTCATTGTACTTCTTCTAAAGCAGATATGTTTGTTCTTCTGGCAGTCCATGATATAATCAATACTCTTTGTCAACACCGTAATTCAAAGGCATCAATTCTTCTTCTGTCTTCCTTGTTCTTGGTCCAGCTTTCATTTACATAGGAGGTGATTGAAAACACTGTGGCTTGGGTCAGGTTCACCTTAGTCCTTAAAGTGACACCTTTCCTTTTTAACACTTTAAAGAGGTCTTTGGTAAGAGATTTGCCCAGTGCAATAAGTTGTTTGATTTCTTGACTGCTCTTTCCATTGGCCTTGATCGTAGATCCAGGCAAAATGAAATCCTTGACAACTTCAAAATTTTCTCCATTTATCATGATGTTGCTTATTCATCCAGTTGTGAGGATTTTTGTTTCCTTAATGTTAAGGTGTAAACCATACTGAAACTGCAGTGTTTGATCTTCATCAATAAGTTCTCCAGGTCTCCTTCACTTCCAGCAAGCAAGGTTGTTCATCTGCATATTGCAGATTGTTGATGAGTCTTCCTCCAATCCTGAGGCCCAGCTCTCCTTCACATAATGCAGCTTCTCAGATGATTTGTTCCGCATGTATACTCACCAGGAATAATTACATGCTGCCACTTAATAAATGAAGATAAAGCTTAAAAAAAGACTGTTCTGTGGGTTAAATTTCCTAGTAAGAAAAAATATATATGTACAGAGAATGGAAGAAAATCTTAGAAAAACTCTGAAATACATCATTTGTTTCTGTTTTTGTTTTTTCCATCTGACCCTTACACTCATCAATGCTTACAACCCCTTCACAGACACCCACTTTTCTTTTAATCACATGCTTTGCCCTTTGGTATTCTACATTGTTTTCCTTTTCTTTGAGGAAATAATTTTGCTAAAATTTTGTCAAACCTCAATGTTTTCTTGTGTGCACTTAATACCTAAATCAAGATTTATTTTCTGTCTAGGTGCACTTTCTGTTTGTTGGTTTTTATTATATACCAAATTGCAGACAAAGAAATTCACAACAAATGCGAAGTGTTTAAAGAATAACAACAATAGAAGCGTATGGGCACCTACCAATCATTTTAAAGAGAGAAGCCTTTGCGTGCTCCTCCCCCGAGAACTTCATTTTGAATTTTATATTTGTCATTTCTTTGCTTTTTTAAAAAATTCTACACTGGTTACTATATTGCAAAACAACGTATCTAGTATTGCTTGCTGTTATATAAACAAACTCATGCCACATATTCCTTGTATTTTAATTCAATATTATGTTCCTGAGAGTCATTTCTGTTTCCACATTAGCTCTAATGGACTCATTTTCATTTTCATCGCTATATAATATAATAGTCCAATATCCTTTCAGTGGGCTGTTGGGTTATTTCTAGCCTTCAGTTATTATTAACAGCACTACTATGAGCATTCTTGTACATGTCACCTGGTGGATGTGCCACACATCTTCAAAGACACATGCCTATGAGTAAAACCATAAAAAAAAAAAACAAACCATAGGACAGTAGGAAATGCACATTTTAACATTGCTAATTGTTTTCCAAATTGGTTATTCAGATTTCCATCCCTCTAAGAATTGCTCTGTGGTCATGATGGGAGGCAGATCCTCATGACCTCAGGTAGGAGAGGGGCAGGTAGACATAAATTAGAAAACATGAAAATTCTGGTTGAAAGGAGTGCTGATAAGAAATATATATATATATACACACACATACATAAATGCATATATGTATGTATATACATATGTAAGTATACATAAAGAGAGAGAGAGACAGAAGAGATCATCACATTTTGCAGGAAAATACTTGGCATTCACAAGAGAGGTTACTTTGAAGATCTATAAAGAAATCACTGTGTTTATTTAGGGTAGTAATATATTAACGATCTCTTCATGAGTTAAATGTTCAGCTTTTAGAATGTGTGTCATGAATTGCTGTTGGTTATGGAGTCGGTGATCCTTTCAGCACAAATTTATAACTGTATATTCATTATGCTGTAAACATACATTAGTGATTGTAAGAGACCCTCAACAGAGGTAGACACAGAAAGAGGTAGGGAAGAGAGACTTTCCCGATGTGCATCAGGCAATGCTGAAGTCAATACTAGTTCTGTAGTACCCCACCTCAAACCAGTAGGTAATGCTATCCCACAGGGATATTGGAGACTGCACTGCGATTTGTTCTCAATAAATTGTGGATTCCACAAAGAAACTTTCTAGATTAGAAACTGCAACGGGGATGGGAAGGTGGGGGTTTCTTAGTAGCTTTTTGACACCTTACATGTCATTTGCAGAAGGGCCAGGATCATCATATATATATACACACATATGTATGTATATGTGTGTATATATATATATATGTATGTATGTATATGTATATATATCTTTTGCTTCTCTAGAGAACCCAGACTAAGACAGATATAATCTTTATTTTTTTTAATATTTTTAAGACCATACAATTCTTAAAACTACTTAAAATTTTATCCAGGTGAATTTTCTATATTTTACTTGGTGTCGCCTGCCTGTAAATCATACATACGTGTTTGTGCACTTAAGCGATCTTTCCCATGACTCAGAAAACACTGTTTAACTGAGTTAACAATTACAGTTTCTATATTCTCCATTGGGACAATAAAATACCACAGGAATGAATAACTTCACAATACTTTATAATTCATGACTTTTTAAGATTTAATGTGTTTCAATAGACCTTAGCTATGTTTCTCTTTTTGATGTTCTTATTATCACAACATTGGCCTGAGAGCCATTTTAAGACTGGCTTCTATGACTTTTTGACATGATGCCATTAATATTTAAAAGTCTGTTTACTTTGAGGTGCAGCAAAATTTTTCAGACTCATTTATACCTTCTTGCCCCTCACATGGAATCATCTTCATCTCCAGGAAATTCTGGTTCGTTAGTCAAAAAAAAAAAAAAAATACAATTAAAAGTGAGCATCTGGGCACTAAGGTGTGTCGTGGCATTATATTGCTTTTGGGTCATTTCTGTGGACAAAGCCCGAAATGTATTTTTTTCTCACAAAGTCATGCATCTATACTGCTATTTCCAATTGTATTCTAACAATATATAGTTCTTATTTACATTATTAACTTTCTATTTATACCATGAGTTGGAATCAACTCAACAACAATGGGTTTCCTTTAATGCTAAAAAAAAATCATAATACCTAACCAATTAAAAAACATTACCTATTTGTTTCTTCTGACAATGTAATTCTGACAATGTAATAAAATAGATCTGAAACTATATTATTCGAGGGAAAAAAAATGAATAAAGTTTAAATTTTTTCTGTGCAGTTCCCTTTGTTCTTAGAATTTAATCAAATTACTTTGTTCTACAGACACCCTTAAACCTTCATTCTGTGTGGCTATGTATTTATTATTTGATGGACAGCTTGGTTCAATTTTTTCAGTTCATTTTAACAACTGACAGTTCTAAGCTTCTAAAATATGGAGGCTTTCAGCTCCCAGGTTTTTCGTGGTTGGAGAAACATCTCCTGAAAGAGAGAAGAGGGTCTGCTCTACTTTGCCATGATTTAAATTCAGCAATTCAGTCTCTAACATTTTGTTTAATGTTTTCATATCACTACCAATACCTGGCCCATCTGTAATGATTCGATAGGTATTTACAGGTACAAGATTCATATAGACAGAGAGATGACATCTACCTGAATAAACCAATTCTACCTCCTATTATTTAAATTTTAGTACTATTAAATTCCATACACGTTCACATATTCAGTTAACACTGAACTACTAAATTCCATTCTGATCATAAAGCTTTTTAATTTATCCTGCTTCCTTTTCTAAGGTACAAACTCTTCTTTATTTTATAATCAGTATTTTCTTATCAAAATAGTACATCATTTTGTATGTTGCTATCTCAAGATTTACCACATATAAATCCAAACTCTTTCAATACTAGTTATTAGACTTTAATTTTCCTACAGGGAGATAAAAAATACATGCATACTCTTAGAATTCCATTTGATTAAAAATAAGTGTAGGCACTTGAGGTTTTGCCTGAAATCTTTTGACTCATGATCAGAATTTAGACTTACTTCATCCATACTTACATATATGTATGTATACATATATATATATATACACACATGCACATATATATAAACAAACCAAACCCGTCAAGTCGATTCCAAATCATAGTGACTCTGTAGGACAGAGTAAAACTGCCCCATATGGTTTCCAAGGCTGTAAATCTTTATGAGAGCAGGCTGCCACATCTTTCTCCCAGGGAGTGGCTGATAGGTTGGAACCGCCAACCTTTCAGTTAACAACAGAGTGTT
Organism: Loxodonta africana; assembly: GCF_030014295.1. Taxonomy (NCBI): domain Eukaryota; kingdom Metazoa; phylum Chordata; class Mammalia; order Proboscidea; family Elephantidae; genus Loxodonta; species Loxodonta africana. The sequence goes on along the minus strand of NC_087343.1, from coordinate 106,814,393 downwards.
TTAACCTCTGTGCCACCAGGGCTCCTCTGGATATATATACTGCCAGTTTTCTTATTTTAATTACTAACAAGCCTAGAACAGAACTCTAATTTTTAAGAGGCCTTTGGGTAAGTACAGATATATATTACTTAATATTATGAGAATTTAAAATATATATTTATTTATTTTAATATTATGAGAATTCCAATTCTCAAGTGCCAAGGAAGGAGGTTAGAAAACATAACAAAAGTATATCAAATAGGATCCAGGGCCAAGATGGCGGACTAGGTGGACGCTACCGCGGATCCCTCTTGCAACAAAGACTCGGAAAAACAAGGGAATCGATCACATACATAACAATCTACGAACTCTGAACAACAAGCACAGACTTAGAGATGGAAAACGAATACGGGCAGACAGCGACTGTTTTCAGAACTAGGAGCCAGCACACCAGGCAGGTGACCTTCAGAGCCCGATCGGGGCAGAGCCCAGGGAGGCAGACGGCACAGAAAGGGGGCCCACCCCTTCCCCCCTGAACCCATCCCGGGAGGAAGTTTAGCAGGTTGCCGCGGGCGGCGTAGGGGCGCAGCCGGAGGGAGAAGCACCCGGGAGGCAGTGACTGATCTGGGAGGGGGGAGAACAGCGTCCCAGCTGGGGTGCTGTCCCGCCGGGAGTTAGGCGAGAAGCCGACGGGGCGCGAGCGGGGGGGGGGTCAACTATATTTCCCTAAAGTGACCCCAGGGCGGGGTCCACACGTTCCTGCGGGAAAACGCACACCCAGTCCACGCGTGTGGCACGGCACACCAGAGGGAGAAATCCCCGGAAGTGTCTGATCTCAAAGCAGGGAAAGCAGCATCCCAGACGGGAAGCCATTCCGCTGGGATCTGGGCGCGTGCACGTGCGCGCGCGTGGGCGGGGCATGAGCGCGGGGTCCATTTTTATTACCCTGAATTGACCCAGGGGGCGGGCCCACCTGGTCGTGCGAGTGACGCCCTCCCAGTTTGCGCAAGAGGTGTGGCACACCGGAAGGAGAAGTCCCCGGGAGGAAGTGATTGGTCCCGAAGCGCGGAAAGTAGCGTCCCAGATGGGGTGCCGTCCTGCCGGGACTTGGGCGTGCGCACGAGCGGGGCGTGAGCGCGGGGTCCATTTTTATTACCCTGAATTGACCCAGGGGGCGGGCCCACCTGGCCATGCAGGTGACGCCAATCCAGTTCGCACGAGAGGTGTGGCGCTCCGGAAGGAGAAATCCCCGGGAGGAAGTGACTGGTTCCGGAACAGGGAAAGCAGCGTCTCAACCCGGAAGTCATCCCGCTGGGATTTGGGCACGTGCACAGGCGGGGCGTGACCACGGGACCCAATTATAATCGCCTGAATAGACCCTGGGGGCGGGCCCACCCGTTTGTGCGGGAAACGCCCACCCAGTGCCCACGAGCGGTGCCGCGCACCGGAGGAAGTCCCCAGGAGGAAGTGACTGGTTTCCGAGCAAGGAAAGCAGTGTCCTAGCCAGGGACCCGTCCAGCCCGGATTTTGGCGAAAGGGGGCGGAGCGTGAACGTGGTGTTCAGCTCTATATTCTGTGGTGCTACACTCCTAGCTCTCAGATCCCTCCCCCACCCTCCCCAGGCGACCCCATTAACATCCGAATACCCGGAGCCAGAGGGAGAATTCAGATAGGGATCTGACTGCATTTTTTTAAGCTGATTACCTGTAAAATCTAGTTTCCCAGTGATGGCTCGGAGACAGCAGTCCATATCAAACCACATAAAGAAACAGACCATGACAGCTTCTCCAACCCCCCAAACAAAAGAATCAAAATCTTTCCCAAATGAAGGTACAATCCTGGAATTATCAGATACAGAATATAAAAAACTAATTTACAGAATGCTTAAAGATATCACAAATGAAATTAGGATAAATGCAGAAAAAGCCAAGGAACACACTGATAAAACTGTTGAAGAACTCAAAAAGATTATTCAAGAACATAGTGGAAAAATTAACAAGTTGCAAGAATCCATAGAGAGACAGCATGTAGAAATCCAAAAGATTAACAATAAAATTACAGAATTTGACAACGCAATAGAAAGTCAGAGGAGCAGACTCAGGCAATTAGAATGTAGACTGGGACTTCTGGAGGACCAGGGAAACAACACCAACATAGCTGAAAAAAAATCAGGTAAAAGAATTTAAAAAAATGAAGAAACCCTAAGAATCATGTGGGACTCTATCAAGAAGGATAACTTGTGAGTGATTGGAGTCCCAGAACAGGGAGGGGGGACAGAAAACACAGAGAAAATAGTTGAAGAACTCCTGACACAAAACTTCCCTGACATCATGAAAGACGAAAGGATATCTATCCAAGATGCTCATCGAACCCCATTTAAGATAGATCCAAAAAGAAAAACACCAAGACATATCATCATCAAACTTGCCAAAACCAAAGACAAACAGAAAATTTTAAAAGCAGCCAGGGAGAAAAGAAAGGTTTCCTTCAAGGGAGAATCAATAAGAATAAGTTCAGACTACTCAGCAGAAACCATGCAGGCAAGAAGGGAATGGGACGACATATACAGAGCACTGAACGAGAAAAACTGCCAGCCAAGGATCATATATCCAGCAAAACTCTCTCTGAAATATGAAGGAGAAATTAAGATATTTACAGATAAACACAAGTTTAGAGAATTTGCAAAAACTAAACCAAGACTGCAAGAAATGCTAAAGGAGATTGTTTGGCCGGAGGACCAATAATATCAGGTACCAGCACAATACAAGGTCACAAAACAGAACGTCCTGATATCAACGCAACTCAAACAGGGAAAGCACAAAAACAAACAAATTAAGACTAATTCTAAAAAATAAATAAATAAACAAAATAATACACATAACAGGAAATCATGGAAATCAATAGATAAACGATCACTATAATCAAAAAGAGGGACTAAATATAGGAGGCATTGAACTGCCAGATGGAGAGTGATACAAGGCGAAATAGAAGGATACAAGTTAGGGTTTTACTTAGAAAAATAGGGGTAAATAAAAAGGTAACCACAAAAGGAATATCAATCCCATAACTCAAGAAAAAAGCCAAGAAAAACATAACGACTCAATAAACACAAAGTTAAACATTATGAAAATGAGGATCTCACAAGCTACTAAGAAAAACGTCTCAGCACAAAAAAGCATGTGGAAAAATGAAATGGCCAACAACACACATGAAAAGGCATCAAAATGACAGCACTAAAAACTTATTTATCTATAATTACGCTGAATGTAAAAGGACTAAATGCACCAATAAAGAGACAGAGAGTCACGGACTGGATAAAAAAACACTATCCATCTATATGCTGCCTACAAGAGACACACCTTAGACTTAGAGACACAAACAAACTAAAACTCAAAGGATGGAAAAAAACATATCAAGCAAACAATAAGCAAAAAAGAAGAGGAGTAGCAATATTAATTTCTGACAAAATAGACTTTAGACTTAAATCCGCCACAAAGGATAAAGAAGGACACTATATAATGATAAAAGGGACAATTGATCAGGAAGACATAACCATATTAAATATTTACGCACCTAATGACAGGGCTGCAAGATACATAAATCAAATTTTAACAGAATTGAAAAGCGAGATAGACACCTCCACATATATAGTAGGAGACTTCAACACACCACTTTCGGAGAGGGACAGGACATCCAGTAAGAAGCTCAATAGAGACACGGAAGACCTACTTACAACAATCAACCAACTTGACCTCATTGACTTATACAGAACTCTCCACCCAACTGCTGCAAAATATACTTTTTTTTCTAGCGCACATGGAACATTCTCTAGAATAGACCACATATTAGGGCATAAAACAAATCTTTCCAGAATCCAAAGCATCGAAATATTACAAAGCATCTTCTCAGACCACAAGACAATGAAGCTAGAAATCAATAACAGAAAAACTAGGGAAAAGAAATCAAATACTTGGAAAATGAACAATACCCTCCTGAAAAAAGACTGGGTTATAGAAGACATCAAGGAGGGAATAAGGAAATTCTTAGAAAGCAACGAGAATGAAAATACTTCCTATCAAAACCTCTGGGACACAGCAAAGGCAGTGCTCAGAGGCCAATTTATATCGATAAATGCACACATACAAAAAGAAGAAAGAGCCAAAATCAGAGAACTGTCCGACAACTTGAACAAATAGAAAGTGAGCAACAAAAGAATCCATCAGGCACCAGAAGAAAACAAATAATAAAAATTAGAGCTGAACTAAATGAATTAGAGAACAGAAAAAGAATTGAAAGAATTAACAAAGCCAAAAGCTGGTTCTTTGAAAAAATTAACAAAATTGATAAACCATTGGCTAGACTGACTAAAGAAAAACAGGAAAGGAAACTAATAACGCGAATAAGAAACGAGAAGGACCACATCACAACAGAACCAAATGAAATCAAAAGAATCATATCAGATTACTACATAAAATTGTACTCTAACAAATTTGAAAACCTAGAAGAAATGGGTAAATTCTTGGAACAATACTACCTACCTAAACTAACACATTCAGAAGTAGAACAACTAAATAGACCCATAACAAAAAAAGAGATTGAAATGGTAATCAAAAAACTCCCAACAAAAAAAAGTCCTGGCCCAGATGGCTTCACTGCAGAGTTCTACCAAACCTTCAGAGAAGACTTAACACCATTACTATTGAAGGTATTTCAAAGTACAGAAAAAGACGGAATACTACCCAACTCATTCTATGAAGCTACCATCTCCCTGATACCAAAACCAGGTAAAGACATTACAAAAAAAGAAAATTACAGACCTATATCCCTCATGAACATAGATGCAAAAATCCTTAACAAAATTCTAGCCAATAGAATCCAACAACACATCAAAAAAATAATACACCCTGATCAAGTGGGATTTATACCAGGTATGCAAGGCTGGTTTAATATCAGAAAAACCATTAATGTAATCCATCACATAAATAAAACAAAAGATAAAAACCACATGATCTTATCAATAGATGCAGAAAAGGCATTTGACAAAGTTCAACACCCATTTATGATAAAAACTCTAACCAAAACAGGAATTGAAGGAAAATTCCTCAACATAATAAAGGGCATATATGCAAAGCCAACGGCCAATATCACTCTAAATGGAGAGAACCTGAAAGCATTTCCCTTGAGAACGGGAACCAGACAAGGATGCCCTTTATCACCGCTCTTATTCAACATCGTACTTGAAGTCCTAGCCAGGGCAATTAGGCTAGACAAAGAAATAAAGGGTATCCAGATTGGTAAGGAGGAAGTAAAGCTATCACTACTTGCAGATGACATGATCGTATACATGGAAACCCCTAAGAAATCCTCCAGAAAACTACTGAAACTAATAGAAGAGTTTGGAAGAGTCTCAGGATATAAAATAAACATACAAAAATCACTTGGATTCCTCTACATCAACAAAAAGAACACCGAAGAGGAAATCACCAAATCAATACCATTCACAGTAGCCCCCAAGAAGATAAAATACTTAGGAATAAATCTTACCAAGGATGTAAAAGACCTATACAAAGAAAACTATAAAACTCTGCTACAAGAAATTCAAAAGGACACAATTAAGTGGAAAAACATACCCTGCTCATGGATAGGAAGACTTAACATAGTAAAAATGTCTATTCTACCAAAAGCCATTTATACATACAACGCACTTCCAATCCAAATACCAATGTCATACTTTAAGGGAATAGAGAAACAAATCACTAATTTCATATGGAAAGGAAAGAACCCCCGGATAAGCAAAACATTACTGAAAAAGAAGAAGAAAGTGGGAGGCCTCACCCTACCTGATTTCAGAACCTATTATACAGCTACAGTAGTCAAAACAGCCTAGTACTGGTACAACAACAGGCACATAGACCAATGGAACAGAATTGAGAATCCAGATATAAATCCATCCATGTATGAGCAGCTGATATTTGACAAAGGACCAGTGTCAGTCAATTGGGGAAATAATAGTCTTTTTAACAAATGGTGCTGGCATACCTGGATATCCATTTGCAAAAGAATGAAACAGGACCCATACCTCACACCATGCACAAAAACTAACTCCAAGTGGATCAAAGACCTAAACATAAAGACTAAAACGATAAAAATCATGGAAGAAAAAATAGGATCTACCCTAGGAGCCCTAATACAGGGCATAAACAGAATACAAAACATTACCAAAAATGATGAAGAGAAACCAGATAACTGGGAGCTCCTAAAAATCAAACACCTATGCTCATCTAAAGACTTCACCAAAAGAGTAAAAAGACCACCTACAGACTGGGAAAGAATATTCAGCTATGACATCTCCGACCAGCGCCTGATCTCTAAAATCTACATGACTCTGTCAAAACTCAACCACAAAAAGACAAACAACCCAATCAAGAAGTGGGCAAAGGATATGAACACACATTTCACTAAGGAAGATATTCAGGCAGCCAACAGATACATGAGAAAATGCTCTCGATCATTAGCCATTAGAGAAATGCAAATTAAAACTACGATGAGATTCCATCTGACACCAACTAGACTGGCATTAATTCAAAGAACACAAAATAATAAATGTTGGAGAGGCTGCGGAGAGACTGGAACTCTCATACATTGCTGGTGGGATTGTAAAATGGTACAACCACTTTGGAAATCTATCTGGCGTTATCTTAAACAGTTAGAAATAGAACTACCATACAACCCAGAAATCCCACTCCTCGGAATATACCCTAAAGATACAAGAGCCTTCACACAAACAAATATATGCACACCCATGTTTATTGCAGCTCTGTTTACAATAGCAAAAAGCTGGAAGCAACCAAGATGTCCATCAACGGACGAATGGGTAAATAAATTGTGGTATATTCACACAATGGAATACTACGCATCGATAAAGAACAGTGACGAATCTCTGAAACATTTCATAACATGGAGGAATCTGGAAGGCATTATGCTGAGCGAAATGAGTCAGTTGCAAAAGGACAAATATTGTATAAGACCACTATTATAAGATCTTGAGAAATAGAAAAAACGGAGAAGAACACATACTTATGTGGTTACAAAGGGGGGAGTGAGGGAGGGAGGGAGAGGGCTTTTTATTGATCAATCTGTAGATGGGAACTGCTTTGGGTGAAGGGAAAGACAACACTCAAAACAAGGAAGGTCAGCCTAATTGGACTGGATTAAAAGCAAAGAGGTTTCCGAGATAAAATGAAAGCTTCAAAGGTCAGCGAAGCAGGGGCTGGGGTCTGGGGAACTTGGTTTGAGGGGACTTCTAAGTCAATGGGCAAAACAATTCTATTATGAAAACACTCTGCATCCCACTTTGAATTGTGGCGCCTGGGGTCCTAAATGCCAACAAGCGGCCATCTAAAATACATTAATTGGTCTCAACCCACCGGGAGCAAAGGCAAAGGAAGAACACCAAGGTCACATGACAACTAAGAACCCAAGAGACAGAAAGGGCCACTTGAACCAGAGACCTACATTATCCTGAGACCAGAAGAACTAGTTGGTGCCCGGCCACAATCGATGTCTGCCCTGTCAGGGAACACAACAGACAACTCCTGAGGGAGCAGGAGACCAATGGGATGCAGACCCCAAATTCTCATTAAAAGACCACACCTAATGGTATGATTGCGACTAGAGGAATCCCAGAGACAATGCTCCCCAGAACTTCTAATGGCACAGGACAGGAACCATCCCCGAAGACAAATCATCAGGCATGAAAAGGACTGGTCAGTGGGGGGGAGAGAGATACTGATGAAGAGTGAGCTAATTAAATCAGGTGGACACGGGAGAGTGTGTTGGCAACTCTTGACTGGAGGGGAATGGGAAGATAGAGAGAGAGGGAAGATGGTAAAATTGGCACGAAACGAGAGACTGTAAGGGCTGACTCAATAGGGGGAGAGCAAGTGGGAGAAGGGAGTAAGATGTATGTAAACCTACATGTGACAGACTGATTGGAATGGTAAATGTTCACTTGAAGCTTAATAAAAATTAAAAAAAAAAAAAGTATATCAAATAGACTATAATTAATTTTAAAAAGTAGCCAGAAAAGCATGTCAGAGATTACACTTTAAGCCTCACTCAGAAAATTCAGATGGAAAAATTTTAATAAATTCATATAATTTCATTATATGGATGGATACTGTTAGAACTGATGTACAAAACACACCAGTTTTAACAATTATAGCACATTTCATTGCATTATATTTCAATTGAAATTTATTCCATTGTTTTAGTGGGAACAAATTATTTCATCCATAAAACAGATTAACTTGCAAGTTAAATTAGAGCGGTTTGCAGTTATACATATTAAACACAAGCATTTATTCAATGCCTTCTGATAGACAAAGATTATTTAAAATACAAGTAATTCCTCTACCACTTGGGACTTTATGATCTATGCCTATTCTGAGGATAGAGTTCTTCCAACTTCATCGACTTCCAGTGGCTCAGAAGTTAACTCCAAAGGTCCCTGCACAAGAACCTTTGTCCGTTCAATGAGGAAGCATGGCCTCAGCTGGGTATAGAGAACCTCTTCCTGATTCCAGGACTTGAGTACCAGCACAGTGCCTGCATTTTCTAAGCTACTGCTTAAAGGCTAAGAGACATTACTGATAATACTTTGAGTCTTAGCCATTTATCTAGGTATTTTGATAAATAGTTCCAGGCATCTTCAGAAAAGGGAAATCAGGATACTGTGGGAACACCTGTCAAGTAAGTGGTCCAGGAACAACAAACAGGGTTGCTAAGTTTTATTTGTGCATTCATTTTTTCCAATGGTCTTTTTTTTTTTTAGTAGTTGTATTTTACTCAATGTGACTGATGAGCGAAATTGGACCCACACCGCTCTTAACATGTCATGGCTTGGCCTCTTGCTCTAGAGGCCTTTTGCAGGTATCAGAGGAGATTTCTGTCTAAGATTTTCTTGAAGCACTTAAGAAGATTTTACAACTTCTCATATGTAAAGGACATCATTAGGAATTTTTTTTTTTTCTCTTCTTTTCTTTTTTGAAATCACAACCTCCCATAAATACCTTGAGTCTATGTGGAATCCATGTAGCCTGGGTGAAATTTTCCATTATGTATTTCAATATATCATAATTACAGTATTTTAAAAAGGGTAAAAAGCAGTTTGGGGGTCATATTTTGAGGTTTTCCAGAAGCAAGCCTTGAAGCAAGGCTTTGGGTGCAAGTAGTTTCTTAGTAAGGAAATGTCAGAAAATAGCAATCAGAAAGTGAGATGAGACAAGGACTAGAAGGAAACCAAACAAGTATATTATCAAGCCTAACCACCATGGGCAGCTAGTATTCAGGCCCACTGGAGAGCCCTGGGAAACAGTGAACAACCCACCTCAGAAATACTGAAAAAAAAAAAAGAAAGAAAGAAAAGAAAAAAGGAGCTGGAAAGCAGCCTTGTTGATGCAATGGTTAAGTGCTCGACCACTAACTGAAAGGTTGGCAGTTTGAACCCACCCAGGAGCTCCACAGGAGACAGATGTGGTGATCTGCACCCATAAAAATTATAGCCTAAAAAACCCTAGGGGCAGTTCTACTCTGCCATGTGGAATTGCTATGAGTCAATATGGACTCACCAGCATCTAACAGCAAGAGAAAGCCAGAGTATGTATCTCTCAATGCCCTGTTGACAATTGGCTGAGGGCAGCTTCCAAGGATATTTCTCTTCACATTTCTACTTGGACCCCTACATGCAGGCTGGCCACACTCCTGCGGCCAGGAGAAAAGCCCTCAGGCAGAAAGCTACAGAATTTGCCAACATATAGAGGTGAGTTCTGGATGGATACGGGCAGGGTACCAAAGCTTCTGCTATAGTGGACATCTCAGGTTAAACCAGTCCTAACTTACACAGAAGATAAACCTAACATTTTAAGTGGACTGGGCAGAAATAGGGCTTCTTTCTTGACTTTGGACTTTACAGCCTTCATAGAAAGTTCATCTTATCACCCTCCTTTTTTTTTTTTTTTTGTTAGTTCCAGGTGGACAAGGGTAATATAGAGGCTAAAGAGATAGGAAAGGCAAATAGAAAGACAGACAGACAAGCCCAGTTTGTGGTTATCATGAGACAGCAAAGACTTTATGAAATGGAAAGGACTCAGAAACAGAGAATCCCTCGGCACTGGAGGGGAGGTAGAGAGGCTCATCTGAGGGTTCACATCCCATAATCCTTATTTCCCATCCTCAGATTCTACACTACCCCATTTAGTGGGAAACAGACAACAGATGCGGAATTTAAAGAAAAAAACAAGGCTGTATTTTTCCTAAGTATTGCATGAAGCCATACACTCACCAGCCAGGGCAATTATATTTTAATATAGTCAAGCTAGTTTATGATGTATATGCAATTTATTTTATGTTGATTTTTTTCCGGTAGAGTTCCTAAAGTTTCTTATTAATCCTAATAATTAACTTTTAGACTCTTCTGCGTTTTTCTTTTACAACACAGTCGTATCAGCTTTGAATTTTTCAATTTTGTCTCTTCTTTCCCAATCCTTATATATTTTATTTCTTAATTTTTCTTACTATTTTAGTTAGGACTTCCAGTATAACAGTGAATAAAATAGTGAAGTTAGGTATAACAGTTATGTATTTTTTCAAGGAGGTTTTAATGTTTTGCTTAGAACTGTGAAAATTGCTGTGTATTTTTTTTTTCCTTTTTTCTTCTTTTTTGAATTCCTTTATCAGGTTAAGAAAGTTTTCCTCTGTGGCAAATAGTGATAACTATCTCTCTGTATCCATTTGGCCAGTATCTCAAGTTTAAACTGGGCATATGGCTGCCCAGACAGATTCAAACTGAATTTTGTAAAAATGGCATGGAGACAGTATCTGATCTCTTCTAACTTCACAAGGGGGAAGAAGAATCAAGATCCACAGCCCAAGGCTGATTCCTATGAGGTGATGGTCAAACATGCCTCCTCTCTCCACCGTCTATGCCAATTCTGGTACCAACTGTCGCTCCTATGGCACTCTCTACTTCTCTGCTGGGTTCAATAGTTCATTGCAATGGCCACACAGAACCCATAGACAATACTCACCATTATGGGGTTTGTTAGGGAAGTAACAGTTACAATTCAGGCTCGGAAGTACTCCGGATACAGTTCCTCCATCAGGACAGCCTCTTCCCATCTGTGCTTGCAGGCTGCCTCTCCCTGGCCCTCAGCCTCTGCCCAAAAGCACTAAGCTTTCTCTCTCTGTGGGTCAGGAAGCCCACCATGCTCTCTCCTGCTGCCGAATCTCTGCTGTCATGTATTTCCTTCAACCGCTTCTCACCGTCTTCAAGGTTGCAGCTCGCTGTCTCCTGGGTCCAGGAGCTTCTCAGCACAGGGATTCCAGGTTCAAAGGAGTGCTAACCCCTGGCCATTCTTCCTTGGTGGTGGTGGGTTTCTCTCTTTTCCTGCCTCTGGGGTGGGTCATTTCAAGCCTAGCGGGATGGCAAAACTGACCAATTCTTCTGGTGAGCTACAATTACTATCACACAGTCCCGCCCAATCACTTGGGGTGGGAGTTACAAGACCATGGCTAGAAAGGTCACACACAAAAGTAATCTATCGCACGGCAAATTTTCCTCCCTTTTCTCAATCAAGTATGACAACATATTTAACCTTTGGCCAATGAGATTCTGCAATGATGTGTGTAACATCTAGATCACATTTTTATAAGTAAACTGCTTACTCTCCATCTCTCCATACCTTTTCCTTTGGCCTGGATCATGGACTGAAGATATAAACAGCTTCATCTTTAAAGCAGTTCTAGGCATTACACTCGGATACAAGCTTACAACAGCTTTTCTTATCTCTTATTGGACAGAATTCCATCACATTCTTATAATTAAACTCAATAATTAGCAAGGAAAATGGAAACATGACAGGATGATAAGGTGGCTTTTTTTTCTATATCTGCATAGTTACAATAGAGGAGCCAAAGACTAATTATATATTAAAATACTTTAGTGTGGTAAAAATAAGAAATAATTCAAAGACCAGTGTAAATTGCATATAAATAATACAATCTCGAACAAATTCATTTCTTGTTATAATCTGTGGAATATGAGATCTAAGTGCAGGGGGATGCGATTTATATTTGTTGGCCACTAACATAAGAGGAAGACCCTCAAGGAGATGGATTGACATAGTGGCTACAACAATGGGCTCGAACATAGCAATTAACTGTGAGGATGGTGCAAGACCAGGCAATATTTCGTTCTGTTACACATAAGGTCACTATGAGTCAAAATCAACCCAACAGCACCTAACAGCAACAAAGTAAAAAATAATTTTCAGTGTGAGAGGGCATTATTGTGCCATCAATTTTTAATATAACCCAAACTCAGAAAAGCCCTTTTACTTATTTAAATGCATGTGTTTCATTAGCTTACATTTCAAAACAAACTGTGTGTTTTCATTAAATTAGTGCCTGAGACTATGCCTGTAGAACCAAAATTAACTAGAAAATTGTCAAGTTAGAAAATTCAGAATACAAAATGAATTATTTCACAAAAGAGAATCATGACTTATCCATGATCACGCAGTTTACCTTGACAACTTTAACTTTCCATAACAGGTAGTCTCCAACTTACCAGGTAGGGTCACTATGAACTGCACCTAAAACTGCTCGTTTTTTGTTTTGTTTTGTTTGTACATCTTATTGTATGTACTACATACAATGTTGCAGCATGTAATTTGCTGAAGTTTTCTCTAAACCAAACCAGGAGCTTCAAGTTGCTTAAAAACACAGACCCAAATATTGATCACTTTGCTAAAGCTGGTGAACAGATTCAGGAAGCAGTGAGAAAAAATATGTTACTGTGAAATACATAAGGAAAAAAAGAAAAGGACCACGCAGATAACTCTCACAAATTTTCTGACTAGAAATACCATTCCCATTCCAAAGATAATCCAGATGGTCCAGAACCTTCCACAAGTCAAGTTAGTACCACAACTGATAAAGTGCCAATGTCATCCAACCCTTCTTCATTGTTGAAGAAAATTTGTATATGTGCATTTTTATGCATGTATGTATTAAAATATATCTGTAAGTTTATATGTAATGTTTCCAATCCCCAAAGACAAATAAAGACAGGATTTATAACTATACTAATAATAAAAGGCAATAATAATGAAAACTAAAAAAAAATGAGGTATTCGACTTAGAACTGGCTTACTACAGACTTATCTGAATGGAACCCCATTGTAAGTTGGGAACTACGTCTATCATTAACTATATTTTCTTCTATGCAAAGGAAACAAATTTGAGGGAATTATTCGGAATACTTAGAAAAAAAGACAGTCTGCTTTTTATCTCTAGAAATTTAATTCACTAACACCACATTTCATGTACAAGTCCTGATATTAAAGAAGCTATCATTTATATGGAAACCCTGGCGGTTTTATTTATTATACGTTTATTGTTTATTGTTTATTCATTCAGTCAGCAGTTTACTAAGTGCCAGGCAATATTCTATGTACCATTGAAATAAAGACTAAAATAAAATCACTGCCCTAAAAGAATTCTAAGCCAATTGGAAGAGATAGATAAGTGAATAAAGAGGTATAAAACTTCATGTCACATATGAATACTGTGATATAAAAAGGTATTTGGAAAGGTCAAGGGGATGAGAAAAAAAGGCGGGGCTTTCTGATGGCAGCAGAGTGTGAAGAAGAGAAACAAGGAAGAAGGGTGTTCCTAGGCAAACAGGGTTTGTGATAACAAGTAGCCTAGCAAATCTAGGACACAGTGTAAGTATAAGTGTAGAAAAACAACAGGAGTCTGATATAGCAGGCCAGATTATGAAGGTTTTGAATATCAAGTCAAGGAGATTTTTAAGAGATGAGGCATCATTGTAGAACTCAAATAAGCAAAAAAAAAAAAAACTTTGAGTTTCTGATTAAAATGAACAACTTTGGTAGCCCTATAGAAGATAAATTCGAAACAGACAAGATTGGAGGCAAGAACATGAGTTATGATTTACTGCAACAGTCCAAGTGAGAAATGATCAGTGGATCAGGGTCTAGACTTAAGAAGATAGGACAGAGAGAAGGGAGTGAGTGTGAAGAAACCAGAAGAGATAAAATAAATTTAACTTAGAGCCAGTTTAGATTTAAGCCCTAAGGAGAAGATTTTGGCTTATGTGACTGCATTCCATTTACTAAAGAATTATAGAAGGGAGACCAAGTTGGAATTTTTATTGTTGTTGTTCTTACTTCTGTTTGTTTTGAGAGTAAGAGAAAATGATAAATTTGGTGATGTCCAGCAGTCAATCAGAAATATGTGTATTTAGTGGTAATTTTCAAAATGTCTAACAACTAGTTCAACAAAAACATAAACTGATGCTATCTGAGGAAGAGGTGCTGGCGCAGTCCTAGTGCCACTTTGCTGTGCCAGGGGTCAGATCTTCAGGTGTTCCATTGTAGAAAGACTGGGGTCAGGACATTTGGGGAGAGGGTGTGGTAGTAGGTCTATTAACTAAATTAAAAAAAAAAAAAACATTGCCATCAAGCTGATTCCAACTCATAGCACTCCACAGGGTTTCCAAGGCTGTAAATCTTTACAAAAGCAGGCTTCTATATCTTTCTTCCACAAAGTCACTAGTGGTTTTGAACTGCCAACCTTTTCATTAGCAGTCAAGTGCTTCACCCACTGGACCACCAGGGCTCCTTAACTAAATGAGGGCAGTGGCTATTAACCACTTCAAAATATTAGTTTAGACATACTTCAAAATATTAGTAACTGGGACAGCTGAAGAGTGCATACAAGCTAAATATCATCCCTGAATGAAATGTGGACATAGACGGCACAATTTAAAGATCTGTTGTCCTTTCCACACTTTAGGTATAGGGGAAGAATACATCTTTGATGGAGCATGTTCTTTTGCTTGGGAGCATTTTATGGGTATTTTATTTACGTTAAGATAAGTCTTGGGTCCAGAGCCTAGTCTGGAAGGTGGAGATTGTGACAAAGAAAGCTAAAATGCTCTGCATAATAAAGCAAAAGACTTTCTCATAGAGTGGAGAGGAGACATTTTGAAGTTAGCTGATTTTCAGCTTCCTGTAAGGGTCAATCAGAAAACCCTGGTGGTGTAGTGGTTAAGACCTACGGCTTCTAAACAAAAGGCCAGCAGTTCAAATCCACCAGGCACTCTATGAAAACTCTATGGGGCAGTTCTACTCTGTCCTATAGGGTCGCTATGAGTCAGAATTGACTCGATGGCAATAGGTTTGGTTGGTTTGGTAAGGGTCAATCAAGTAAGAACTTAAAAAGGATGAGTGGGCCCCAGCAACACGGTGGCTGACCAGCCCTAGTAGGGAGACAGCCAGTTGTACAGCACCAGAGGAACGGCAGGAAAAACATCACGTATGAAGTAAAGAAGCCTGTACACAGTTACAAAATACAGAGAAGCAGTGATTTGGTGCCCAACAGTAAGATGGCAATTTCAAGACAATAAATAATGAGGAGAAATTTAAGCTCCCTCTGAAGATATTTAGAAAAACTTGGGGAAGGCACTAGACTTCCTTAAGTCAGGCAGAATGGAAGCTTTGCCTATGGTTAAAAGGATATTAAATGAGAGGTAAAGGAAAATTTGGAGAAAACTTGGGTGACATACAGATCTAGTCTTTAAGAAAGCTTTGGGTGTTAAAGGTTTAAGGGTCTTTCACTAAGAAATAATTCCATAATTCTAGATGGATCAACACTGACAGTTTATAGGATAAGGAGAACAGAGGGTAAAATGTTGTAGGGTAATAACACACATGAAACAGATGTAGAGTCACCTTTAGGGAAAACCAAGAAGGAAATCTGAAATACAGATGAAATAGAAAAACCGATTGTTACAGAAACTTACTAAGTAAATTTTGAAAGTGTATCTAGTCAGTAAGTTAAGTGCAGGTAAGCACTAAACAGCATCCCTTAAATAGGTTTTTTTTTTTTTAATCAGGTAAGGTAAGTACTAAAAAGAATGGAGTTGAGTAATAAAAAGTAAGCAATATGAAAAGACTCTCAGTGAAGCAATGGAAGCGTAAACCCACTTGTGGTGAGTTGTGAAAAAGAATGGGTGGTAAGGAAAGTGAAATAGCAAATTTAGACCACGTTCTTTTGCTAAATAGATATAAAAGGATGTCATAATGTAAGGCAAGAGGTGAAAAAAAAAATTGAGCTGAGGGAGGTATTTGTTTTAAGATGGGATAAAACCAAAAGTTTTTATATGATGGAGAAAGTTAGGAGAAAGGCAAGGAGGGAAAGAGAGACGTGAGGAGAAGTGATGGGAAACGATGGCAATCCACATACAGTTAAGGAGAGAGCAATGAACAGAAAAAAACTAACCCTTTTCCATTACTGCAATCCTTGGCTCTTGATGTCTTATTTCAGAGCAAGAAAAAAGCGAGTACTAAAATAAATGGGAGGTGAGTAGGTGAGAGATAGCACAGCATACTTCCCTTTCAGTAAGTCATTGTGTGCTAAAGACTGAAATTCTCTTACACAACTTTAAAAATAGCATTCAGTATCTAAGACAATGTTTCATAAGGAAGAGTAATTTCTCTGACATGCTGTTAGAAATCACGATCCTGTTTTAATATCTAGTGTGTGTAAGCCTTTTGTCCACAATACTTTCCTTGGTAGAGTGATTATGGAAGATCATTTTATTTATGGACAGAAAACTCTGCTTAAGTCTCCAATCAAAGTACAAAAATAGTAAGTTGTTTTAAGAATTTCCACCTCATTAATCTCTGTAAACATGGAGCTTTTTTTTTTTTTAGGGTGTTAGCAATTATGTGATTCCCAAAAAACCTGGCAAATGGCTGAATTAGGTACATGTTTATAAATGGTTGAATCATATCGTTGAGAAGTTTGTCATAGTGGTTTCGAGGGCAGATTTTGTCTAGGTTTGAGTCTCTATTCTTGAGCAAATTGCTTAATCTAAATCTCAGTTCCTTCATCTGAAATAGGGGAATGATAATAGTCGCCCCTTCAAGAAATGGTTAAGAGGTTTAAATGCACACACACACATATCCGAGATGGGTGTGTGCGTGTATGTGTGTATGTAAAACATTTAGAACAGTTCCTGTCATATAATAAATGCCTTATGAGTATTTGCTATTATTACAAAATGCAGTTTTAGCAGCTAAAAATTTTATTTCTTCTAGGTCATAGTGAGTTTCCTCACTGGAGATATTGAAAAATCAGCTAGAAGACAAAATTATTGAGCTGGGTGTTTCCTGGAATCCACTAAAAGCTTAAGATTTTGAGATTTTTATAATCTTTGTGTTCAAGGTAGAAAAATGCAGCAAGTATATTTATTTGACCCCAGGCAAATAGTAACTAAATAAATCCAAAGCCTCTAGACCACCTACTTGATCCAGATCAGATTATCTTGGAAAATCAACTTAGATTTAGTGTGTATGTGTGCGTGTGCGTGTGCATGTGTGCGTGTGGTGGCAAATAACCACCAAGAGGAATTTGAACAGCAGGTGCCTGTTATTAAAAAGCCAGTCACCTACAGTTGGTAATGCATCTGGCTGACCTCCTCTAAAGTAAACAGCCACTGAAAATATGAAAATCCAGCTAGGAATCTCCGGGGAGATTTTCAATACCCATAGGTGGATACAGAACAGAGATGCATATTCCAAACAGGTGACATTCTGATAATGCATTCTTTTCAAAATGACATCAAAAAAGGGAGACCTTTACTAGCTCCATCTTGCAATGTCAGTGTGGTGCTTCTGGGATTCACTGAGCTCCTTATTCTGTTGCGCTTGTGACCTTCATTGATCTGAAATCCTCGTTCTAAAGCCAAAAAAAAAAAAAAAAAAAAGCTGCCTTTCTCTTATAAATTCTTCAAGGAGAAACAGAACCATGCAGTCATAAATTATCGATTTTCTGCCTTTTTAAAAAGTGGAAAAAAGTGATACTTTGTACAATGTTGGTGACCTGACTATATTCTAATCTTTTCTCCATACACTATTATTATACTACAATGAGATTAGGAAGACATATTCAGAAACATAATAGAGAGCCAGGGGGTGGAGAAAGTCTGGCATGCCTTGGGAAAATGTGCACTTTTTAAATGCATGTCAAAGCTATAGCCTAACGACTGTTGTGTAATGTAAGGTGATACAAAAGTTCCAGGCTACTTCCAATGGAAATTGCAACTGAATTGTAATATGGTTTTGTAACTAACTCATTTCAACCAAATACTAATGAACCCACAAACCCCAACTTCTACCCTAAGATAGAAAGAGTATTTAGTGTATTTTTTGTTGTTGTTGTTAGTGAATAAAATCCCTCGCGAGTGTATTTGGTGATAGCTATCCAAATATATGTCTATGCAGGGAAAAAAAAAAAATCTAAGAATCATGTAGTTTTCAATTTAAAAAAAATTCAAGCCCATTTCCTTCATCTTTGTTCTCACTAAAATGAACGAAGCACGTCTTCTCTATCAAAAGGCAAATAGCACCTCTACATGCGCTTTGATTCCATCCCCCTCACTTTATGAAGCATCATTTAACTCTTCTGCATTTTCAACCTCTCCTTCACTTATTTTTTTGGCATTCACAGAGTGTAAAATGCACCCATTTAAAGTATACATTACAATAGATTTTAGTATATTCACACAGTTGTACAACCATCACCATGATCTAATTTTAGAATATTTTCTTCACTCCAAAAAGAAACCCCATACCCTTTAGCACTCACTGCTCAGTTCCTCCATTGCCCAGCTATCCTGTGGTCATGGCAATCACTAATATGCTTTCTGTCTCTGTGGGCTTACCTTTTCTGGATTTTTCATACAAATAGAGTCATACAATATATGGTTTTCGTATCTGACTTCTTTCCCTTAGTACAATATTGTGAAGATTCATCCATGTGTAACATGTTTCAGTACTTCATTCTTGTTTATGTTGTTGTTGTTGTTAGGTGCTGTTGAGTTGATTCAGACTCATAGCAATCCTATGCACAACAGAACAAAACAGTGCCCAGTCCTGTGCCATCCTCACAATTCTTGCTATGCTTGAGCCCATTGTTCCAGCCACTGTGTCAACCCATCTTGTTGAAGGTCTTTCTCTTTTTTGCTGACGTTCTACTTTACCAGGCATGATGTTCTTCTCCAAGGACTGATCCCTTCTGATAACATGTTCAAAGTATGTAAGATGTAGTCTCAACATCTTTGCTTCTAAGGAACATTCTGGTTGTACTTTTTCAGATTTGTTTCTTCTTTTGGCAGCCCGTGGTATATTCATGGTATATTCTTGTTTATAGCTGAATAATATTCCATTGTCCAGGTGAATATACCTCATTTTGTTTATCCATTCTTCAGTTGGTGGACATTTGTGTTGTTACTACTTTTTAGCTATTATGAATAATGTTGCTATGGACATTCATGTATAAGCTTTTGTGTAAACATATGTTTTTACTTTTCTTGAGAATATACCTAGGAGTGGAATGGCTGGGTCATAGGGTAAGCCTATATTTAAAATTTTAAGAAGGCCATATTTTTTCCTCAGAGGTTGCACTCTTTCACAATGCCACCAGTAATGAATGTATAAGAATTCTGTCTTATCTAGTGCTGCTATAACAGAAATACCACAAGTGGATGGCTTCAACAAATAATTTATTCTCTCACAGTCTAGTAGGCTACAAGTCCAAATTAAGGGCATCGGCTCCAAGGGAAGGTTTTCTCTTTCTGTTGGCTCTGGAGGAAAGTCCTTGTCATCAATCTTCCCCTGGTCGAGGAGCTTCTCAGCATGGGGACCCAGGTCCAAAGGACGTGCTATTCTCCTGGTTCTTGTTTCTTGGTGGTATGAGGTACCACTGTCTGTCTGCTCCCTTCTCTCTTTTATATCTCAGAAGAGATTGGCTTAAATTGTAGATTAATCTTGTATATTGGGTTTACATACTGCCACTAATCCCATCTCATCAACATCATAGAAATAGTATTTACAACACATAGGGAAATCACAACTGATGACAAAATGGTGGACAATCATACAGTACTGGGAATTATGGCCTAACCAAGGTGACACATATTTTTGGGGACACAATTCAATCCATAACAGGTTTTAATGCTTCCACATTCTTGCCAATACTCGTTATTGTCATCTTCCTGATTATAGCCATCCTAGTGGATGTGACTTTTAGTGGATGTGAGACAGTATTTCATTGTCGCTTTTATTTGCATTTCCCTGATGTCTAATGATGTTGTGTGTCTTTTCATGTGCTTATTGGACATTCATTTGTCTTCTTTGGATAAATGTCTATTCAGGTCTTCGTCAATTTTCTAATTTGGTTTTTTTGCTGTTGTACTGAGTTGTAAGAGTAGTTTATATATTCTGGATACAAATCCTTTTAATTTTGATGAATTCTTATTTATCTATTTTTCCTTTTATTTTTTGTGCTTTTGGTGTCATACCTAAGAAATCATTCCTGCACAGTGATTTCTCTTTCTGATCTTTCCACATTCAAACAAGTTCAAACATCTGACATCTTACTGCATTTATCATGCATTTTTTGTCTTCTGTCTACTCACTAAAAAATCAGTTCTTCAAGGGCAAGAATTTACTTTTTTCCTGCTGTATCAACAACAAACAGACCAAGACTGGCCACATGATAATTTTACAGTATGCATTTGCTGAATATTTAGAAAGTTCCTTCTTGTTACTTCACCTCCCTCCAGCTATTTGATTATCTTTCTGTGCCCTTCCACAGCCAACTGTCTTTAAAAGAATTATCTAGGCCTCTTTAAATAATTTTTAAAAATAATTCACTTACCAATTTGTCATCTTAAAAATTCTTCTTAAGAAAATAATACAAATTTATGGTCAAGATAATCGATCGGTTTCCAAAGTTTCTCTGCAGTGCTTGGTAATAAGGCAATCAAACATATGAAGCAAATGTATGGAGATGTTTCATCTCAGAGGGAATACTTTTTTTCCCCTATGGTTTATAACAATGTTCCATCAAAATTCTCTTTTATCACTTTTAAATCTTTTCTGTATTCCCAACCTCATGCATTTTCATAATTAAATGTCCTGTATAGATTAAATATTCAATATCGATTTCAATTTAAATCTCATCTTCTACTCTCCATTTACAAAAGCTGGACTTTTGACTTCTAGACCTGAGGGGGTGGTGGGAGGGTCTAGTCTGTCATTTCACTCTTCTCCCTTCCTAGGACATTGTCACTGGTTTCTCTGACAAGGTTTATCTCTGAAATGCCTATTTCCTCTCTACCAGCCGGTACTAGTTGCATGCTTTTATAGCCAAGAAGAGAGATAGAGGACATGTGCATCATCTTTCAGTATTGGTGACTTGTAAGTAGTCTGACAGATTTTACTGATGTAAGCCTCTCTGCATCATTTGGGGGAAGGGGTGAGCAGAATTTACAGTCATCCTGCCTGAGGCTGTTCCCAAGGCTAACTGTGAGCCAGTTCTATATGAATCTAGGAGTCAGCTTAGAGACCGAACATAAACTTCAATCCTTTAGTTCCTTCATCAATTTTGTAAGCACTTAATTCCCTGCATTAAAGTAATTAGGATACTTTCTGTGTCTGGCACTGAACCCTGACTGATAAACTCATCATTTTCACACATAGCTGAAAATGTCATCATTTGACACTCCACACTTCTCAATTCTAATACACCAGCTCACCCGGTTTTTCTCTGGACCCTTTGACCATTCCTATTATGTGTTCTTTCTGGATCTACCTCCTGTATCAAACCACTAGATGTTGTTATTGTTCATGGGCATTTCCTGGATCCTAGACCCTCTTTTGGAAACCCTGGTGGCACAGTGGTTAAGTGCTATGGCTGCTACCCAAGAGGTCGGCAGTTCGAATCCGCCAGGTGCTCCTTGGAAGCTCTATGGGGCAGTTCTACTCTGTCCTGTAGGGTCGCTATGAGCCAGAATCAACTCGAGGGCAGTGGCTTTGGTTTTGGTGTTTTTTTTAGACCCTCTTTTAATTCTACATTTTCTTCCCAGGATATATTCTCTGTGCAAATAATTTAATACCATCTGTATATCATTGACAAACGTTTATTTTTTGAACTCAAAGCACAAGTTTCAAATCTGTATATTCATAGCTGCCCAGTTGACTCCTGCACTTGGATTTCTTACAGATCTATCAACCTTCATATTCTCTACATATCCGTTTTTCCCCCATTGTTCTCTTCTTCAGCAAATCACTTATGCCAGAAATCTGAAAGTAATTCTCAACAGCCATGTTTTTCTCAATTTGCACATGCCACTCATCTCTATTTCCTGATAATTCTTTGTCCAGTGTACACCTTAAAGTTCCCCATCTAATCCACTTCTAATACTCTCTGATCTTAGATAGCAGAATCTTGTTTGAACTAAATTAACACCCTCCTAGCTGGTACCCCTGAATCCCCTCTTGACCCATCCCAATTCATTGTGCACATGACAGACAGGATCATCATTTAAAATGCAAATCAGTCTTTTGAAATTTACCCTGTTGTCTATTAGTCCACTACTCAGTGAACAACCTCCTCTCTAGACTTCACCTTCTTAGGAAACAATCTATAGTACCAAATTCGGGAATGTGTGTTGTTTTAGGTGCCCACAAGGTGATTTTTTGACTCATATTGACACCATGTGACAGAGTAGAACTGCCCTAGACTGAAATTATATAATCCTCTCTGAGTCCAAAGAATTATTTAATAAAATTATGAGTTGGAAGTAAGATATCTATTCACATCTCCGCTCAAAATGTGATTGACTTTTCTAATTTTCTAATGTCATTATGGAAACCCTGGTGGCACAGTGGTTAAGAGCTATAGCTGCTAACCAAAACGTCAGCAGTTCGAATCCACCAGGTGCTCCTTGGAAACCCCATGGGGCAGTTCTACTCTGTCCTATAGGGTCGCTATGAGTCGGAATGGACTCGACGACAATAGGTTTGGTTTTTGGTTAACATCATTATGGTTTCTGTAATCTACTTTAAATTATTCCAGCACAGAGGATGATTTTAATTTTACATATATATATATATGTAGCTGTGTTAGTTTTAATCTAAAACCACAGGATTGACCAAATGCCCCAACAAGAATACACAATTGAGGCCTTATTCCAGAGAAGGCTAACATAAGCATTTCAGCTAACACTAGAGATCAAAAGGATGCAAGAATTATATTCTTAATGGTGAAATTAGTGGTATTACAAATCTATAAGGAGCTCTGGTTGCTCAGTAGTTAAGTGCTTGACTGCTAATCAAAAAGCCCGAAGTTCAAACCCATCAGCCACTATGTAAGAGAAAAATGTGGCAATGCCCGTGGAAGCAGCAGTCAAGAAATCAAAAGGCACATTGCATTGGGCAAATCTGCTGCAAAAGACCTCTTTAAAGTGTTGAAAAGTAAAGATGTCACCTTGAAGACTAAGGTGCGCCTGACCCAAGCCATGGTGTTTTCAATTGCCTTATATGCATGCTAAAGCTGAACAATCAATCAATAAGGAAGACTAAAGAAGAATTTATGCCTTTGAACTATGGTGTTGGTGAAGAATATTGAATATATCATGGACTGCCAGAAAAACAAACAATTCCATCTTGGAAGAAATGCAGGTAGAATGCTCCTTAGAAGCAAGGATGGTGAGACAACGTCTCACTTACCTTGGACGTTTTATCAGGAGGGACCAGTTCCTGGAGAAGGACACCATGCAGAGTCAGCAAAAATAAGAAGACCGTCAACAAGATGAATTGACACAGTGGCTGCAACAATGGGCTCAAGCTAGCAAAGACTATGAGGATGGAGCAGGACCTGTCAGTGTTTTGTTCTGTTGTATATAGGGCCACTATGAGTTGAAACCAACTCTTTGGCACGTAACAACAACAACAGCAACAAAAATGCATAGATTAGCTGAACATTGCCAAAAGCCTCCCCATCTCAGTATCAATAAGGTCCATGTAGCCCCAGACATCTGAACCTTTAGGAATAGCACTCCAGCATTGAGTTCTAACAATCCAGCATTCAGCCATTTCCTTAAGGTTCTTGGTCACCTGACTCTGACCAGATGGGTGGCTAAATCCTCCCTTGTCAGAGATGAACACTTCTAGCAATGTGCAATTTGAACCCTTAAAAGGACAAAAGGGGGCTTCATAGGGCTTTTAGAACCAGCAATGTGACTGTATGACTGTTGTGTTTGTGGAAGGTGGGTGTGGGTGTGTGAGTGTGTGTGCCTGTGTGTGTGAGTCTGCAGGTTTGTCTGCTAATAAATATATGTATGTCCAGGGGAATATAATCTGACACTTTCATTACAACTTTAATCTCAGGTTTGTAAGGAAGAAACTTGTAATCTTCCCTACATATGACTACTGGAGAATATATTTACCAAACCTAACAATGGGGCATAACTATATTGGCTCAGGTCAGTTTGAAACAACCACTAATAGCAAAGATGTTAAATGAAGTACAAGAGGAATAGTAACCCATATTTATTTCAATGTCAGGTACAGCAATAAATACTTCATTTACATCATTTATCTCTCTCAATTATTGTAATTCTGTGAGACATCACAGAAAAGAAATCACACATGTTAAATATTATTCCTATTCATGCAGCTGAAAAATACTAGTATTAAATGTATCGGGTTTACAAATTTGTATCTTTTCAACTAATCCCTGATGACAGGCCATTTGCAGGGACCAGAGGGACTCTCCCACTGGACATTGGTAAAACATTGTTTGAAAGTAGGTATACACTTCTCAACTTAATGTCCTTCAAATTCTCTCTCCACATTCTACTTTTCATATTTAAAATCTATCAGCAGAATTTTTTCCTCTGCCTCTCCTACTTATGGTAGCACCTAGATTCCAGGCTCTAGGACTATGGAATTAGAGAGAAGTAGCAGTTAGAACCCACCAGGAGAAAGATGTGTCAGTCTGCTTCTGTAAAAATGACACCCTTGGAAACCCTATGGAGCAGTTCTACTCTGTCCTGAAAGTTAGCTATGAAGTGGTATCAACCCAATGGCAGTGGGTTTTGGGGTTTAGTAGGAAAGAAAAGGAGTCGTGGTGGTACAGTGGTTAAAGCACTTGGCAGCTAACTGAAAGGTCAGTGGTTCAAACCCACCAGCTGCACGGGGAAAAAGATGTGACAGTTTGCTCTCGTAAAGATTATAGTCTTGGAAACTCTATGGGTCAGTTCTACTCTGTTCTACAGGGTTGCTATGAGTAAGAATGGACTCAACAGCAACGGGTATAGTGGAAAAGAAAAGCAAAGTAGTAATTAAGCTGAGTTATGGAAAACTAAAGTTTCATTGCTTTGCTAAGTGAGTTCATAGATGTAGAACTTTATAGCTGTTTCATGCAAAAATAATTAAAATAGTGCTTCTCATGTGCACACAGGTACAATGAATGATAATCTGAAAATCTTAGAAGTTGCATCTGATTTAGCCAGTTGGGGAAAGCATTCCTGAGGTAGTGAGAAACTGTTTAAATGTTGGAAGTCAGAGGGTTTGGCAAGCTACTACACCAGAGTTCCAGAGCAAACGTGGAGATTTGACTGAGATAATTGCAAGCAAACAAGGAGATTGGAAGAATCATGAATACTCAGACAAAGAGATTTAAAATAGCATCTTTGTACAAAATTTGTAGGGTATCTGAAAAGTCATTACATAGTGTAAACAGGAAGGTAGCAAGGTTAAAAAAAAAAAAAAAGGTTAAAGCGGAAGTCAAATTGATGTGTTCACCACACTTTTAAGAAATTCCTGTAGTCAGGTAAGACTAAAGTCTGAGAGTGAAAAGATATTGAACCAGGCCAGGGAGAAGACACTGGCTCTGAAGCTTGGCAGCTGATACACTTCGTTAAGAAAATGATTGATAAGGTCTTCTTGTGCTGTTGTTAGCTGCAGGAGAGGCATTTCCCACTCATAGTGACCCTGTGTACAATAAAACGAAACACTGCCCAGTCCTGCACCATCTTCATAATTGTTATGTTTGAGCCCATTGTTGCAGCCACTATGTCAATCCATCTTGTTGATGATCTTCCAATTTTCACTGACCCTGCATGATGTACTTCTCCAGGAGGAACTGGGCCGTCTTGATAACATGTTTAAAGTAAGTGAGACAAAATCTCACCATTCTTACTTCTAAGGAGCATTCTGGTGGTTCTTCTTCCAAGACAGATATGTTCGTTCTTCTGGCAGTGCATGGTATATTCAGAATTCTTCAGCAACCAAATCTGTTGCCACTGAGTCAATTCCAACTCATAGTGACCCTATAGGACAGAGTAGAACTGCCTCATAAGGTTTATAAGGAGTGGCTGGTGGCTTCAAACTGCCGACCTTTCGGTTAGTAGCCAAGCTCTTAACCACTGTGCCACAGTTCTTCTTTGGTCTACCTTATTCATTGTCCAGCTTTCACATAGATATGAGGCGACTGAAAATACCAAGGCCTGAATCTGGCTCACCTTGGTCCTCAAAGTGACAACTTTGCTTTTTAGCACTTTAAAGAAGTCTTTTGCAGCAGATTTACTGAATCAATATGTCATTTGACATCTTGACTGCTGCTTCCACGGACCTTACTTTGTGGATCCAAGTAAAATAAATCCTTGACAACTTCAGTCTTTTTGTTGTTTATCATGATGTTGTTTATTGGTCCAGTTGTGAGGATCTGTGTTTTCTTTATGTTGAGGTGTAACCCATAATGAAGGCTGTGGTCTTTGATCTTCATCAGTAAGTGCTTCAAGTCTGCATCACTTTCAGCAAGCAAGGTTGTGTCACCTGCATCTTGCAGGATGTTAATGAGTCTTCCCCCAATCCCGATGTCACTTTCTACTTCATACAGGCCAGCTTCTCTGATTATTTGCTCAGCATACAGATTGAATCAATATGGTGAAAGGATACAACCCTGATACATACCTTTCCTGATTTTAAAGCATGCAATATCCCTTTGTTCTGTTTGAACAGCTGCATCTTGGTCTATGTAAAATTCTGCATGTTGCTAAAAAGCTGATTGGAAAATGTTTACAGCAGAATAAAAAATGGACACTTAGGAAGACTGGTCTTTGGTCTTCTTTTGTGTCCATCTTTTATACAGATAGATAGGAAAAGAAAAGAACATCAATTTAGATGATTAAAGAAACTCTCTCCTTCCAACTATCCAGACTGGGTCTGTTGTCTCCAAAGACACTTGGTGATCAGAATTACCTGGCAGCAACAAGAAAATATTTCTCACTAAACAGAAGGTTTTTCAAAGACCATTCAGTCAAGCAAATGGCTACCTCATTAACCAAACTGGGAAAGAGTCCAAATGTTTATAAAATAGCTGTATTCAACACCTACAGACACATCCCAAGCTACTTTCTTGGGTTTTCTGTCTTTTTAGAGGCATTAAAGGAGACCACCAATTTTTTAGGCAGCATTTTAACACACTTCTGTTTTTTATTTCAGACAAAGCATGACTGACAGTGTTAAAGAAAACTATATATTAATCCTCCCCACCAAAACAAATAAATAAAAAACACATTTTCAGATACTTCTTGCCTCCATTGAGATTGGGGTATGAATTCCAAACCATTTATTTAAATGAGTTCATTTCATTCTTTGTTTAACTATGTATGCAAGCTGAACCAGTCAGAATGTAGAAGACATATAATTACCATGTCTATTCTCATTCTAAAAAACACTTTAAGTCCTTTCTTCAAATAAAATGACTTCAAAGAGCAGCATCCTGTTTTTATTCAGTTCTAGAACTTCTCACTTAAAAAAAGAAAAAGCATATTACTTGCACCTTGATTTGAAAAAAGTATAGTTGCTTAGTATTTTTGCAGCAATTCAGAGCATTAAAACAAGATCAATCTTGAGCAAAAGATTTTTATTTGAGATCCCTCTACCTCCACTTAAAGCCCAACTTTTACATCCTATATACATCCACCCTTAATTTCCTAAAAAAAAAAAAAAAAATTTCCTAGTGACCTGCAATTTCCCCTTCCCTTTTAGGACCATAATAGGCCAGAACACACCACCGCTTCCCGCCCCCCGCAGCCTCGCCCCACAACCTCATGCTTCAAATGGTTCTACACACCTGTCCTTGACTGTAATGTTTCCTAGGCTGTAATGTTTATGGGAGCAGATCGCCCTGACATTAATTCTTTAGAACTTTGCTCACTGAATGGAATGTTAGTATTCAGATTCATTTCTTTGTTTTGATTAACTGTTAATGTTACTATCCCTCCAATGAAATGTATGTAAATTGTCTTAGTTCAAAGAAATGAGCCTGACTGTGGGAATGCCAAGCTCTATGGCAGGCGGCTCTGGGGATATTCTGAGCCAAGCATGGGCCACCTCTAAGGGAACAGAAATGTGCCTCAATCCTGAAAATGAACACATATGGGTAGTAAATCTCAAAAGAGCAAACCCTAAGAGGCTAAGTCACAGGAGTCGTCCATCACAGCATTAGGTAATTCTTGAGTCTTAGGATGATTGATGTGTTTAATTTAAAGTGGCCTGGGTACACAGAATATGTTCCTGAAGTGGTAATAGGGTGAGTGGGTGACGTGGAGGAACAGATTTTTAATGGAAACAGTTTTTTCTTTCAAGCTCTCCTGTCCAAATGTCTTTCAAAAATCGGGGGGGGGGAGGGGGAGTGAGGTGAGAGGGGTAGGGGTGGTAGTGTTTAAATTGTTGCTATATTATACAATCTTATCCCCTCCTTTTAAATACGAGCAATGTAAAAACTGCCTTAAATTTCGTTCAACAAGACATTTACATTTTATAAGAATAAAGCCTTTCATGGAAAACTTGTTTCGATTTGTCATGACAGTAGAAGAGAGTCACATGAACCAGTTAAAATCCAACTCATGAAACATTAAAAGATACCAGTTGAGGGAATGATGTTTGTATTGATGGACACCAGTCTTTCTGTTTAAGGGCAATTACGGAGTTGGAGATACATGTTACAAAAACAAAGACTATTATATTGCAAGACTGTCTGACCTTCACTGTTAATAAAAAAGCTTGTCTATATATTTTCTGGTTGTATTTGTAATTTAGTATTTCCAATATGCATAGTAAAATATGATTTTTTAGAGTTGTACGGTTCTAGTATTAAAATTTGGCACATATGTGAAACATCTAGGTAGATTTGGTAAAGAAAATGCCTTGGCTTGGTCTGATACGACTGATTACTTCCTTGTATTTAATACCTACTGTAGTCCAGTCACTGCTAGGTTTGAATTTTACCATTTAGATAGGCAAATAAGTATTAATTTAAAAATTGTAATAAATAAAAGTATAATTATAATATGTATTTAGAGCTATAAAAGAAAATAGTATGTCAAGAGCATATCACAGGAGACCCTAATGCAGTCTGGGAGATCAGAAAAGATCTCCCTCAGAAACTGTTACCTCAGCCAGTTCTGAAAGAAGCTTGGTAGCTAAACGGGTGGGTTAAAAATTGGAGGGAGAGCACTATAGGAAGAGAACCTGTATTAGATTCCTAAGGCTGCCATAGCAGAGTACCACAAAGTGGGTGTCTCAACATGATGGAAATTTATTGTATCACAGTTCTGGAACATAGTAGTCTGAATTCAGGGTATAAGCAAGATCATGTTGTCTCCAAAGGCTCTAGGGGAAGAATCTTTCTTGTCTCTCTCAGCTTCTGGTAGTCTCAGGTGTTCGTTGGCTTGCAATTCGGCATAAACCCATCATCATATGGCTGTCTTCCCTCTATCTGTTTCTATGTCTCTTCTCCTCTTTTATGCAATACCACTCATGTTGAATTAGGACCCATTCTAGTCTGCTATGACTTCATGTTAACTAATGACATCTTTCGACGGCACTGGTTTTTTTTTTTTTTTTAATGACATCTTTAAAAATCTTATTTCCAAACAAGGTCACATTCACAGGTAACTGGGGTTAGGATCCCAGCATATTTTTGTAGAGGACAGTTCAATCCATAACAGGACCCAAAAGGGGAAAATGTGGTACATTTGAGGCACTGAAAGAAGATTATGGCAACTGGAGACTAGTGGACCAAGGGAAGAATTGTGAAAGATGAGGATGAAAGTATAGGCAAAAGGCAAATCACTGAGGGCCTTATAGGTCATACTAGAAAATTTGTTTTTTATCCTAAAGGTACTGGAAAATTATTAAAGTATTTAATGAAGGCATGGAATGACAGCCAACTCATGTAAATATCATCCTGGCTCCAGCATGAATAATGGAATGGAATTGGGTCAGAGTCAAAGTAGAAAGGTTGACTAGAAGGTTATTGTATTAATCCAGCAGAAAGAATTGTACCTTCAACTTTAATGGCAATGGCAAGATGGAGAGAAGATGGTAGATATAAGAAAGATTCAAGCAGTAATACAGGCAGGATTTGGTGAAGAATGAGTGAAAAAACAGGAAGTTTTAGAGATATCACGTAGGTTTTTCATTTGTACAACTGAATAGATGCAGTGTCACTTACTGAAATTAAAAATAAATAAACATGGGGATACAATTTTGCATGAGCTCAATTTTGATCATACTGGCTTTTAAGTTCCTTTGAGGCATCCAAAGAGAAATATTGAATAAGCATTTAAACCCATAAATCTGAAGCTCAGAGATAATTTGGGCTAGAGATATAAACTTTGACTCATTGATGTTTAGATGGAAAACAATATGGATGTGGAGAGAAGAGGATATAAGATAGCATCTCAAGGAACTAATTATTTAGAGGTTGTTTGAAAAGATAAGCCAGCAAGAAAGAGATTAGGAAATTATGTATAAAACCACTAACCCTTCTAAAGAACTTCCCAGATAGAGTAAAAACCCTAAAAATACAAAACCGATGATGTAGAAACAATAATATGTTGAATGTGTTGTACTGTTAAAGTGGTTGTTGTGTGCTGTCCAGTCAATTTGACTCATAGCAACCTTATAGGACAGAGTAAAACTGCCCCATAGGGTTTCCAGGGAGCAGCTTGTAGATTTGAACTGCTGACCTTTTGGTTAGCAGATGAGCTCTCAATCACTGTGCCACCGAGGCTCCTCAAGTCTATAAAGAAACTGTTCTACATCTGTAAAAATGGTGTGGAGGTGGTGTCTGACCTCCTCTAACTTCACAAGAGGGAAGGAGAATTAAGATTAACAGCCCAAGGCTGATTCCTATGAAGCAGGGGTCAGACACGCCTCTTCTCTCTGCCATCTTTACCAATTTTGACACCAACAGTCCCTTCTCCCATGGCATTCTCCACTTCTCTGCTGGGTTAGGTAATTCATTGCAGTGGCCACACAGAACTCACAGACCATACTTACAGTTATGGGGTTTATTAGGGAAGTAACAGGTTACACTTCAGGCTCAGGAACACTCAAGGATACAGTTCTTCCATCAGGACAACCTCTTCCCCGCCACATTTGCAGGCACACCTCTCCCCGGCCCTAGTTCTCTACCCAAAGGCATTCAGCTTCCTCTCTCTGGCCTCTGGGAAGCTTGCTGCACAGTCTCCTGGTTCCAGGTATCGGCTGCCATGTCTCTCCTGCCACCACTTCTCACTGTCTTCAGAGTTCAAGCTCACTTTCTCTATCTGTCTCCTGCTTCCAGGAGCTTCTCAGTGCGGGTAACCCAGGTTGAAAGGATGCACTGGCTCCTGGCCGTTCTTCCTTTGTGTTGGTGGTATTCTTTCTCTTCCGTTTCTGGGGTGGCTCATCTCAAGGCCAGCAGGATGGCAAAACTGACCAATCCATTTAGTGAGGCACAATGCCATATCTGCAGTCTCACCCAGTCACTTTGGTGGGAGTTACAAGACCATGGCTAGAAAGGCCACACAAAAGCAATCTATGGCACCACAACATCTGACTGTGGTGAGTAGCAGCTGAGGTCTTAAAAGCCTGTGAGGACCCATGTAAGATACAACTACTGGTCCCATCCTGTCTGGAGCAAAGGATAGCAAAGAAAACCAAAGACACAAGGCAAGGATTAGTCCAAAGGACTAATGAACCACAACTACGACAACCTCCACCAGACTGAGCCCTGAACAACTAGATGGTGCCCAGTTATCACCACTGATTGCTCTGGTAGGGATCACAATAGAATGTCCTGGACAGAATGGCAGAAATATGTAGAACAAAATTCGAATTCCTCCCCCCGCACAAAAAAAAGACCAGACTTGCTGGTCTGACGGATACTGGAGAAATCCCAAGAGTATGGCCCCTGGACACAATTTTAACTCAGTACTAAAGTCACTCCACACAGTGTTTCATTCTGTTGTACATAGGATCTCTACTCAACGCCACCTAACAACAACATAGGCTGACTGGAGCCCTTGTGGCTCAGTGGTTAAAAGCTCAGCTGCTAACCAAAAGGTCAGCACTTCAAATCCACTAGCTGCTTTTTGGAAACCCTATGGGCAGTTCTACTCTGCCCTACAGGTCACTATGAGTTGGAATAGATTTGATAACGGGGTTTCTTTTTGGTATAGGGCCAACAATAACACATGTGAGAACATACTTCATAGTTCAATCATGTATACAAGACTAATGGGCACACCAGCCCAAAAGCAAAGGTGAGAACACAGGAAGGGAAAGGAAAACTGGGCAAATGGAAATATGGAACCCAGGGTGGAGAAGGGGAGAATGTTGACACATCACGGGGTTGGCAATCAATGTCACAAAACAATTTGCATGTCAACTGTTTAATGAGAAACTAATTTGTTCTATAAACTTTCACCTAAAGCACAATAAAAAAATTTTTTAAAGTATCTTGCTGCAGATCTTCCCAATGCAATATGTCATTTAATTTCTTGACTAATTCTATGGGCATGGATTTTTGTTTTCTTTATGTTGTCATGTAATCCATACTGAAGGCTGTAGTATTTGATTTTCTTCAGTATAGTCTTTACTTTCACCAAGTAAGGTTGTATCATCTGCACATCGAAAGCTGCTAATGATTCTTCCCTCCATTCTGATGCCAAATTCTTCTTTATATAGTCCAGTTTCTTGGATTATTTGCTTACCATACAGATTGAATAAATTTGGGGAAAGAATATAACCCTGATGCACACTTTTCCTGATTTTAAATGATGCAGTGCCCCCTCCTTCTGTTCAAACAACTACATCTTGATCTGTGTACAGGTTATTCATGAGCACAGTTAAGTGCTCTGGAATTTCCATTCTTACAGTGTTATCCATATTTTTTATGATCCACACGAAGAATTCCTTTGTGTAGTCAATAAAACACAGGTAAACATCTTTCTGGTATTCTCTACTTTCAACCAAGATCCATCTGACATCAGCAATGATAGCTCAATAACATCAGTCAGAACAAGGCCAGGGGCCAACTGTGCGACAAATCACCAATTGCTCATATGCATGTTCAAGCTGAAGCTGAAGAAAATTGAAACAAGTCCATGTGAGCCAAGTATGATCTTGAGTATATCCCATCTGAATTTAGAGACCATCTCAAGAATAAACACTAATGACCAGAGGAGTTGTGAGATGACATCCAGGACATCATACATGAAGAAAGCATAGGGTCATTAAAAAGACAGGAAAGAAAGAAAAGATCATAGTGCATGTTAGAAAAGACTCTGAAACTTGCTCTTGAACATAGAGTGGCTAAAGCAAATGGAAGAAACAGTGAAGTAAAAGAGCTGAACAGAAGATTTAAAGGGAGAATCAAGAAGGCAAATTAAAGTAATATAATGAAATGTGCAAACACCTGGAATTAGAACATCAAAAGGGAAGAACATACTTGGCATTTTCTCAA
Source organism: Loxodonta africana (assembly GCF_030014295.1). NCBI lineage: Eukaryota > Metazoa > Chordata > Mammalia > Proboscidea > Elephantidae > Loxodonta > Loxodonta africana. The sequence continues at coordinate 106,780,670 of NC_087343.1, read as the reverse complement.
GCTGAAAGAACTGAAGAAAAAATTCAAGCCTTGAGTTGCAATACGGAAGGATTCTGTGGACAAAAAATTGAATGACATAGGAAGCATCAAAAGAGGGTGGAAGAAATACAGAGTCACTGTACCAAAAAAAATTGGTTGAATCTGCACTGAAGGCATTGATGAAAAACAAAATTCCAGGAATTGATGGAATAACAATTGAGATGTTTCAACCCTCACTCATCTATGCCAAGAAATATGCTACCCGGCCAACAGACTGGAAGAGATTCATATATGTGCCCATTCCAAAGAAGATGATCCAACAGAATGCAGAAGTATCAAACAATATCATTAATATCACAGGCAAGTAAAATTTTGCTGAAGATAATTCAAAACTGGTTGCAGCAGTACATAGGTAGTGAACTGCCAGAAATTGAAGCTGGATTCAGAAGAGGACGTGGAACAAGGGATATCATTGCTGATGTCAAACGGATCTTGGCTGAGAGTATAAGAAGGAGAACAACATAATGGCTCTGAAGTTGTGTATCTCTCTCTGATACCATCCTACTCCCTCACTACTCTTTTTCCCAGAGGTAATCAGCATACTAATATTTTAATTCATCATTGTTTTTCTTTTAATATCACAGATAAGCACATATTTAAATACTATGATTTTTTCATGTCTTCATATTTTTTCTGTCTTATATGCATGAAATCACACTTCTATAACCTGGCTGTTTTGTTTTATTTTTGGTCAATCTCATGGTGTTTTTTCAATATTGTGACTGTGAGTTTTATCAGTGCTCATGCAGATAACTGGGATACATTCATTAATAAAATATGCAATTACAAACCCTTTGTATCATGGACTCCAGAATACTACTAAAATAAGTATCAGCCAGAATTATTATGTTATTTACTTCTAAATCTAAAATATCTAAAGTTTCCAAATAAAAACAAATTGTACTATAGGAAATAAAACAAAAATGGCATTTAGTGATCCCCTCGGTCAAATCCTGACATTTTATAAATAAGCCATTGAAATCCAGAAAAATTAAATGGTTAAGTATACTTTATAAAAAATTCAGTTGCATTATCCAAGATGAACTTCCCAATTCCCAAATGTGACTATTTCCAACCATCAATCTGCCTCTGTCATAAGCACCTCAGGATAAAAATTGTGCTTTCCACATCTTTTCCTGCTCTGTTCTTTTACCCAGTATATGGAATCATGCTTCACACATAGTAGGATGAGAATCAAATATTTCAACGTGTTTGAAATTGTGCTCCATTTAAGGATGACTAGTTTTAGCTGGCAAAGTATCTTAATCTTAGTTTATGATTCAAAGGAAATCAAAGGCAAGTGGCATTTAAATCAAGAATGCACTTGGAGTCAACCTCTGTGGAAATGTATGACCTAAATATATGATTTCTCCTTGAATATCATAAGTATATTCATGACTTAGCAGTTCCTTTATGGACGGTAGACATGAGTCCCAAGAGCCAAATGGCTCTTTCAGAATAGCAGTTATAAAGATATGCTACTTTCCAAAGACAAAATGCAAAGGAGGAAAGGAAAATTGATATGTTTATGATCTCTCAGAGGCGGAGGAAAATATCTTGGTAATGATAGTATAATAAGGTATCAGCCTGTGTACTTCTCTCACCCAGTCCCAACCAGTTGAGGAACAGCTACAAAACTGATAGTTATGTGCCGAACTTGTATGGAATGTTATTAAATTTGGCTTTTAAGAAGTATATTTGCCTTTCCTCTGAAAAGCACATGCAAATGAAAATGGATGTGAGACTTTTCATTGAGCAAAATAAAGTGAGACAAGAGTGAGATGACTCATTTAACATATTTAGGAAAATTGCATGATAGAATGCATTTCTAATCTGTGTGACATGAAACACAACTATTTTTGATGGTGTTTGGTAGTTTCTTATTAATACTAGAGAGAAATTTTCTAATTAATTTGTAGCCTAAAATTAACTTCTCAATGCACGCCAGTTCTGACCAGAAATAGACAGCATGCTGTCCCTTTCAGTTGTGCTGTACAGGCTACCACTCAAGGGACACCAAAGAAAGAACGGTTGGCCTTAGTTAACATGATAGCATGGACTTCAGGACTGATTGTTTGGCAACAGCCCATAATTAAGCAAAATGCTGCTTCGACATCTTTGTCCTGCTTTAGTAGTAATCAGTTTATCATTCCCACAGCTCCTCTCTTCGCCTTTCTTTTTACATCAATCATACACAGTTTTTGCATTCATTTATTTAATAAATGTTTATCTTCTCTAATGTGCCTGGTTCTGTGTTAGACACCAGAAATTGGTCAAATATAAAAGAAATACAGTCCTGACACTAAAAAGATGTTAAACAAATGCTGTACAGCTCCATCAGTCCCCTGCAGAAAAAAAGTCATATGTTTTTAGAAGAGAATAAGACTGGATGAAACAAGATGCAACCAAATTGATGTTGTAGTTTTCTTTAGTCCATGGCTCATTCTCCAACAGGAGTAGAATTATAAAGCTACAGAAATCAAAACAGTCTGGTACCGGTACAACGACAGACATATAGAACAATGAAATAGAATTGAGAGTCCAGAAATCTATGGTCGATTAATCTTTGACTAAGGTACAAAACCCTTCCAATGAGGAAAGAATAGGCTCTATACGTGATGCTGGGACACCTGGGTTTCCACCTGCTAAAGAATCAACCTGGACCCATAACTCACGCCATGTACAAAAACTAACTCAGAATGGATCAAAGACCTAAAGGTAAGATCCAAAACCATAAAACTCTGAGAAAAAAAAACGTAGGGGTAATGTTTCAGGATATAGTTTTGAACAATGGATTCTTAGATATGATGTCAAAAGCATGAGCAGCAAAAATCAAAATAGATGAATGGGGCTTTATCAAAATTAAAAACCTCCTTTGTTCATCAAACTAATTTATCAACAAAGTGAAGAGACAACCTACAGATTGAGAGGATATTTTAGGGAATCACATCTGATAAGGGCTTAAGAATATATAAAGAACCCCTACAGTTTAAAAATAAAGTCAAACAACCCAATCAAAATATGGGCAAAGGACTTGAGTAGAAATTTCACCAAGTAATAAATACAAAAGGCCAAAAAGAATATGAAGCTATGCTTAACAGCATTAGTCATTCCACCACCCACCACCCATTGCCGTCAAGTCGATTCCGGCTTATAGAGACTGTATGGGACAGAGTAGAACTGCCCTAGAAGACAGAATAGAACTTCCCTGTAATGTTTCCAAGGAATGGCTAGTGGATTTGAACTGCTGACCTTTTGGTTAGCAGCCAACCTCTTAACCACAAGGGCTCTCATTAGTCATTAGGGAAATGCATACCAAAAGCAAAGTGAGATATCACTTCATGCCCACTAAGACAGCTATGATTAAAGAAGCAGAAAGCCACAAGGATTTGGAGAAATATGAACCCTTACACATTCCTAGTGGGATTTTGAAATAGTACAATCTCTGTGGAAAACAGTCTGGTAGTTCCTCAAAAAATTAACCATAGAATTAATATATAATCCACCAATTCCATTTCTAGGTATATACACAAAAGAAATGAAAGGAAGAATACAAACAGATACATGCACACCAATTTTCGTTGCAGCACCATTCACAATAGCAAAAAATGGAAACAACCTAAATGTTCATCAATAGAAAAATGGATAAACAAAATGTGGTATATGTATATAATGGGATATTGCTGTTGTTGCTAGGTGTAATTGAGCTGATACCAACTTAAAGAAATACTGCCCTGTCCTAGATGATCCTCACAATTGTTGCTATAATTGAGCCCACAGTAGCAGCCACTGTGTCAGTCCATCTCATTAAGTCTTCCTTTTCTTCGTCGATCCTCTACTTTAGCAAGCATGATGTCCTTCACCAGGGACTGGTCCCACCTGGCCATCCTCACTTCTAAGGAGCATTCTGGCTGTACGTCTTCCAAGACAGATTTGTTCCTTCTTCTGGCAGTCCATGTTATAGTCAATGTTTTTCTCCAACACCATAATTTAAAGGCATCAACTCTTTGGTCTTCCTTATTCATTATTCAGATTTTTCATGCATATGGGGCGATTGAAAATACCATGGCTTCAGTCAGGTGTACCTTAGTTCTCAAAGTGTTTTTTAACATTTTAAAGAGGTATTTTGCAGTAGATTTGCCCAATGTAATACACTATTTGATTTCTTGCCTGCTGCTTCCAAGAGTGTTGATTGTCGATCCAGAAAAAATGAAATCTTTGATAACTTCAATCTTTTCTCCATTTATCATGATGTTGCTCATTGGTCCAGTTGTGAGGATCTTTGTTTTCTTTATGTAGAGGTGTAATCCATACTGAAGGCTGTGGCCTTTGATCTTCATCAGTAAGTGCTTCAAGTCCTCCTCACTTTCAGCAAGCAAGATTGAGTCTTCTGCATATCACAAGTTGTTAATGAGTCTTCCTCCAATCCTGATGCCCCATTCTTCACATAGTCCAGATTTTCTGATTATTTGCTCAGCATACAGATTGAATCAGTATGGTGAAAGGATACAACCCTGACACACACATTTCCTGACTTTAAACCACTCAGTATCCTCTTGTTCTTTTTGAACAGCTGCCTCTTGGTCTATATACAGGTTCCTCATGAGCACAATTGTTTGGGAATTCCCATTCTTCCCAAAGTTATCCATAATTTGTTACAATCCACACAGTTGAATGCCTTTGTATAGTCAATAAAACACAGGTAAACATCTTTCTGGTATTCTCTGCTTTCAGCTCGGATCCATCCAACATCAGCAATGATATCCCTCATTCCACCTCTTCTTTTGAACCTGGTTTTAATTTCTGGAAGTTTCCTGTTGATATACTGATACAGCTGCTTTTGAACAATCTTCAGCAAAATTTTACTAATGTGTGATATTAATTATATTGTTCAATAATCTCCACATTCTGTTCGATATCCTTTCTTTGGAATGGCTACAAATATGGATCTTTTCCAATCAATGGGCCAAGTAACTGTCTTCCAAATTTCATGGCATAGAAAAGTGAGCACCTCCAGTGCTGCCTCCCTTTGTTGAAACATCTCAATTGGCATTTCATCAATTCCTGGAGCCTTGCTTATTACCAATGCCTTCAGTGCAGCTTGGACTTCTTCCTTCAGTACCATCAGTTCTTGATAATATGCTACCTCCTGAAATGGTTGAATGTCGATCAATTATTTTTGGCATAGCAAATATATATTCCTTCCGTCTTCTTTTGATGCTTCTTGCATAGTTCAGTATTTTGCACGTGGAAACCTTCAATACAGCAATTTGAAGTTTGAACTTTTTCTTTAGTTCTTTCAGCTTAAGAAATGTCAAGCATGTTCTTTCCTTTTGATTTTCTTACTCTAGGTCTTTGCACACTTTATTATAATACTTTACTTTGTCTTCTTAAGTTGCCCTTTGAAATCTTCTGCTCAGCTCTTTTACTTCATTATTTCTTCCATTCACCTTAGCCATTCTACATTCAAGAGTAGGTTTCAGTCTCTTCTGATTTGCACTATGATCTTTTCTTTCTTTCCTGTCTTTTTAATGACCTTTTGCTTTCTTCACATATGATGTCCCTGATGTCATCCCACAATTCATCTGGTCTTTGGTCATTAGTGTTCAATTTGTCCAATCTATTCTTGAGATGGTTTCTAAATTCAAGTGGGATATACCCAAGGCCGTACTTTGGCTCTCGTGGACTTGTTTTAGTTTTCTTCAGCTTCAACTTCAACTTGCATATGAGCAGCTGTTTCTCAGTTGGCCCCGGTCTTGTTCTGACTGATGATATTGAGCTTTTTCATCATCTCTTTTCACAGATGTTGTCAATTTTATTTTTGTGTATTCCATTTGGTGAGGTCCACACGTATAGTCACCATGTATGTTGTTGAAAAAAGGTATTTCCAATGAATAGGTTGTTGGTCCTGCAAAATTCTGTCATGTACTCTCTAGTGTCTTATCTATCACCAAGTCCACGTTTCCAACTACCAATCATTCTTTGATTCCAACTTTCACGTTCCAATCACCAGTAATGCATCTTGATTGAATGTTTGATGAATTTCAGACTGTAGAAGTTGGTAAAAATCTTCAATTTCTTCATCTTTGGCATTAGTGGTTGATGCATAAATTTGAATACTACTGTTATTAACTCGTCTTCCTGTAGCCATATGGATGTTATCCTATCACTGACAGTGTTGTACTTCAGGATAGACCTTGAAATGTTCTTTCTGATGATGAACGTGATGCTGTCCCTCTTCAATTTGTCTTTCCCGGCTTAGTAGATCATATGATTACCTGATTCAAAGTGGCTAATACCAGTCCATTTCAGCTTACTAATGCCTAGGATATTGATCATTATGCATTTCCTTTCATTTTTGATGACTCCAATTCTCCTAGATTCATACTTCATACATTCTACATTCTGATTACTAATGGATGTTTGCAGCTATTTCTTCTCATTTTGAGTCATGCCACATCAGCAAATGAAGGTCCTGAAAGCTTTACTCTATCCACATCATTAAAGTCAACTCTACTTTGAGGAAGTAGCTCTTCACCAGTCCTATTTTGAGTGATACATGCTACAGCATGGATGAACATTGAAAACACCATGCTGAGTGAAATACGCCAATTATAAAAGGACAAATATTGTGTGATTCTACTTATACAAAATATCTAGAATAGGCAAATGTATACAGACCTAAGTTTATTAGTGGTTACGAAGGATAAATAGTAGGAAAGGGAAAAGGGGGGCTTGTTCTTTAGGGTATGCCAAGCCTCTGCTAATGGTTATGGATAAATATGGAAGTGGACAAAGGTGATGGTTGAATAACATCAATGTCACTAAATTGTATATGTGAATAATGTTGAAATGGCAAATATTTTGTTATGCAAGAAATCCATCGGTTGTAAAATGGATCTGTTCCTAGCTGTGTCATTAAGACTTTAAGTGAAATTTATAGGTGAGTTGGAACAGGCGCATAAGGTCCTTATTCAGACTGACTTTAGTGGAAGAAAAGACTTGAAGCCTTTTTAGTGATTTAAAAGCTGCACATACAGTGAGTGAAGGTGATTATGATAAAGAATTTGTTGGAATAGGGGTGGTTCAATCTTTTCAAACCGAGGGCAAATTTACATAACATTAAAGGACAAGTAGAAGTTGCCTACAAATCGAATGTTTACAATCTCTGGACTGCCAGTATACTTACCACAGTAAAAAATGAAATAAAATAAAAATCTAGGAATAAATTTAATAAAAGAGATGCAAACCTTATACACTGAAAACACAAAGAATTGTTGAAAGGAATTGAAGAATACTTAAATAAATGGGAAGACATCCCAAGTTCACTAATCAGAAGACTTTAAAAAAAAAAAAATGAAGACTTAATATTGTTAAAATGACAATTGTCTCAAAATTAATCTACTGATTCAAAAAAATCCTCATCAAAATCTTAGATGGTTTTTTGCAGAAATTTGAATAATCATTCTAAAATTCATATTGGAAAGTGAGGGAGCCAGAATAGCCAAAACAATCTGGAGAAAGAAAAACAAAGTTAGAGGAATCACACTGCACAATTTCAGAACTTATTATAAAGCTGTAGTAATCAAGACAGTGTGGTATTAGCATATGGACAGATATCTAGATCAACAGAATAGAATTAAGAGTTCAAAACCCTTAAATTTATGATCAGTTGATTTTCAAGAAGTGTGTCAAGTTACTTAAATAAGAGAAAGAATAGCCTTTCAACAAATAGCATTGGGACAATGGATATTTACATGTAAAAGAATGAAGTTGGACTCCTACCTCACATTAGATAAAAAAAAATAATAATAATAATTCAAAATGGTCCATAGACCTAAATGTAAGAGCTAAAACTATAAAAACACTTAGAAGAACACATAGAAATAAATTTTTGTGACCATAAGTTAGGCAATGGTTGCTTATATATGACACTAAAAGCACAAGTGGCTTAGGTCACCTCCTTTAACCCTCATTTTGTTGAGTTTGCAATGTTAAATACCCAAGACATTTAGCTAGTTAGTGACAGAATTAAAGTTAAAAACACCAAAGCTCAAGGTCTTCCAATGAGACACATTTCCTCAAAGAGCACCCAAGAAAGCAAAGGATATCTACTTTTATTAGAGTATAAACCCGAAACCAAACCCAGTGCTGCCGAGTCGATTCGGACGGATAGCGACCCTATAGGACAGAGTAGAACTGCCCCATAGAGTTTCCAAGGAGCACCTGGAGGATTCGAACTGCAGACCCTTTGGTTAGCAGCTGTAGCACTTAACCTCTACGCCACCAGGGTTTCCTTATTAGAGTATAGCATGTTTAAAACAAAGATCACAGTTTAAGTCTATCAATTAATAAATTGTTGATGGATTTTGTTTTTGAAAAAAAGAAATTTTCCCATTTCAGTTTGAAAATTGATATCTCACCTGTAGTATTTCCTTCCTATACACATTTCTATCTATGCTGTGCTAATAGTTTTACATGTGTGATTCTCTGCCAGAAACGCCCTTTCTGTCTTCTTCAACTGAAGAAACACTATTTATCCTTCATGATACAGCTTAAGAGTTACCACTCTTGGAAGTATTTTCTCTCCAGTAGTCATTTGGTGACACCCTGTTGTCTACTCCTACAGAACTTTCCTGACTACTGTACCACTCATTTTTCATTGTATTAAAATTGCTTATTTGTCTCCCTCCTCTACAAGACAGTGAACATTTGAAGAGTATGGTATGTGGTGTATGATTTTTTTTTTTTTAAAGCTGTAAGGGCCTAGTATAGAGTAGCTATCCAATAAACTTTTATTGAACAGGCGAATAACCCTATTTTCTCTGCATTTTGTAGAAAAATTGCAGCATTTTTAAACAGTTCTCTCACAATGCAGGGCTGTTTTGGACTGCATGTATTAGGAGTGGAGGAGAACGCAAGGACAGAGTTGTTTTGTACATAGCTACATAAATAAAACACTCAAATAAATTATAAGAACTCATATGTGTACTTACCTTAAATACCATGATGACTGATAGGGCCCAGAGGAAAAGTCTTTATTAATAACATATTTTCAGTTATTTTATCTTTTATTTATTTTTGAAACATCCATGGAAATAAAAGTTTTAAAAATGATACCCCAAAAATGAAAACAGCATGAAAATATTTTTTCGATGGATTTTAATATTGTGATTGTTAGGATTGTGCGTCATCTTGGCTGGGCCATGATTCTTGGTGGTTTGGCTGTTATGATGTAGTTTGGCAGTCATATAATGATGTGAGCACCTCTATGATTTGATTTGGTATAATGTGATCACCTCCATGATGGAATTTGCTGCGAGTAACCAAACATTTGAAAGGGAGTTTCCTTGGTGGTGTGGTCTGCATCCAATATAAGTGGACTTTCTGGCAAGACTCGTGGGCTTTTGCTCACTTTGGATCCTGCAGCTAGTTTCTGTCCATCTGACTTCTGATTCTTGGGACTTGAGCTAGCAGTCTACCTGCCGTCTAGCCGCCGATTTTGGGATTCACCAGTCCCCACAGCCTGTGAGCCAGAGCTCTGTTGACTTAGCGATCTTGGGTTTGCCAGCTACATGAATCAGAAGCCTCCTGCCTGATCCACATTCCAGCCTCTACAACCTTATGAGCAATTTTCTTAATATAAATCTCTCTCTACATATATATTTGTAGGCTTTACTGGTTTTGCTTCTCTAGGGAACTCAGCCTAAAACAGATATGTAACCTTTAATTTGTCATTATGTGTTAGATATTATGAGAAGATTAGTGGAACGTGTAAAAGTGTCACAGAAATGTTTTTGTATCAGCTAAGACAGATTAAGAGAGAATTGAGAACGATTACAAATCTGTTCAATTTGAAAGCAAAATTCACTTAGGTATTTATGCACTAAATTTTGTGACAATGTTATCTTTAAAATCTTAAGACTTGATGGATACAAACACACACACACACGCCATATCACATTTATTCACCTTGTATTATAAAAGAACATGTGAGATATAAAGTAAAAAGGCCAAAAGGGATTTCAAGTCATTAGAGTCCAAAAAATCTCTGCCTGACATCAAAGAGTGAACCTGTTCCATTGTAGGTAATTTTCTCCTTCCTAATGGTAGATACCAGATGGCAATGTGAGGCATAGTATATTAAACCAAATACACATGGGAGAAGTTGCCAAATACATCTAAGTAGAACTAAATGGGATACTGTTGCACTATTCAACATAATTCACCATCCCTCCTCACTAGTTGAGCCAAAAACATTCCTGTTAACTCTTTGCTGACTTATGGCACATACCGTATCTCGACCACGTTTTATGCCTCTGGAGTTCTTTGGAAAGAAGGTAGCCTGATTTTAATGTGGTTAGCCTCAAGGCGGGAGCTTTTTGAAATGTGTGAAACACAAGGACCCTGAGTTCGAGCCTCATTTTTGTGTAGGGTGACTATTGTCTTAGGTGATGCCGCCTGGATGTGTGAATTTTCTAAACTTTTGACAAGTTTACCTTTATTTCTGTGAGATAAGCCTCCTCACTATGTTTCCTGGTTACTATATTCTCATGAGAATGTGCTTCTCATGAGAATAAGCTATTCCCAATCTTCATTCAGTCACAGTGACCATTTTCTCCCTGACACCAATCTTTGTTTCCAGGTATTACTGACTCCCTGCTTTTCTAGATTTTAAACAGTTAACAACACCTTTTCAGTAAGTAATAATGCATTCTAGTGGTTTTTTTCAAGAGGCCCGAACTCCTATAAGTTGTTCTTACCCTGCATTCAATCTTAGGGCCCAGTCATTGCTTCCACGTGTAGCAGGTGGAATGCACTGCTGTGAACAGCTCCGAAGTACTCCAGGGCAAATGTTTCTGCTTCTTATCTGTTAGTACTGCTTTTGTTAATAATGAAGAATACATAGTAGTGGTAATTTCCTGAGATTAAAATGTCTTTAGTTTTATTTATTTGGCCTGTCAGTACTGGCTTTGCAGTAATGAAGAATGCATTGTAGTGGTAATTTTCCTGAGATTAAAAATCCCTTGGCTTTATTTCTTTGGGCTATAAGTACTGCTTATTCAGTAAGAAAGAATGCATTGTACTATGTTTTGAAAAGTTTCATGAAAAATAATAAAAAGGCTAAGAAGGAGACTAGAATAAAATGTATATACAGTCATTACCAGGTACCTTCTTATTTCACCTCAGGTTTTACCAATTTTCAAGAAATAAAATTTAAATTTTTTAAATGATTTTATCATCGACTCATATCAGAAGGATTTACTACGTCCAGCATCTGCTGGAATATATACGATCCCAGGTAATTGGTATCAAAATCCATAACTCATAATAAAAATTCTGAATTGGTTCTTTAGTCAGCATGCCTTCCATTAAGTCAAAACACATAGTATCAACAAAAAACTTAAAGAGGAAAATAACTGAGTCTAAAAGGGTTTTAATTTCGTTGTCTAACAGAGACCGGCCATTTAGCGATTTAGAATGTTACCCGTAAATTTCCTTCCTTCTCGATGCTATTTGGCAGACTTGAGACTCTTTATACTTTGATTCCAATGTTGATCCAAGTTATCAGTCATACATTATTTGATTGAAAAAAGACCTTGTAACCTCATTCCTTTGTTTTACTGTGAAGAATGTAGCAAGGTTTACACAGCCTGTAGCTCGGCTAAGAATCAACTTCATTGGTTAGTATTCAGCCACAAACAAAATGTGATTAGCATTGTCCAAAGTAAACAAATCCTTATGCTAATGCCCAATCAGGCTGAAAATGTTTGCAGACTCTCTGCAATAAGTTTATCAAAAGAATGAGCCTAAAGATGAATCCCTTGAGCTCTTATTTACATTATTCTAACACCTGACCCATCTAAAATTCCCAAATGAAATTTCATTTAGCCTCTCCATTTCTTGCCTCTTGGAACAGATTCTCTTTTTTTCTGTTCCAAAGATACCCTAGATGATGACACCCTAGAATGGTGGTACCCGGAGGATGCCCTAGAATCTCTTGGCAAGTGACCAGGCTATTGAGACCCTTGGCCTTTGGCATCCAAATCAAGAAGATTATCACACACTTAAATAGATAACTTTAAAAATACATTCTATTTTATGAACATTTAAAGTTTGGGTAAACATGTTACAGCTTCAACTATTTCACCAAAAATAAATAAACACCATGGATATTCCTCTAGGCTCCAATCCAAAATGAAAAGGTGAAAGGTCTTAAGTACTTTTCTCTCACCTTTTCAAAAGAATCAAAAAAGAAAATGTCCTTGGTGTCTTTGAAGTTACCTTCCTGGCCAAAACAAACAATGTTAAAACTGGAAAGGGGAAATTTTTCTACCAAATGTGTAACTTAGAATTTATTTAATATCCTTATTTGTTAAAGCTAGATCACTGGACCTCAGAGTCAGTGACCTAGACAAGTGACTAAAAAGGGCAGTCATGAAACAAATAAGCTAAACTTCTTGTCAGGAGAATGGAACAGAAACAGGTAAAGAATAGTAAAGAAAGCCAAGTGGAAGAAGAATAGTGTGTCTCATGCTAGACAGCCATTTAGACCATGTTGTATCTCAGTCATTTAAATATGTTGGGATTCTATTCTTGCTGTCCCTGCTGTTACATCTTCTGAGAATCATGATGCAAGCTAATACTCACATCTGTATCTTGTTGCATCAAGTTAGTATACCTTGTCTTTCTACAATTTAGATTTAAGAAATAAACTCCTCTGTATTCCCTTCTGGAGTCTGTGGGTGATACAAACACTCAGCTACTAATGGAAAGGTTAGAGATTTGAGTCCATTCAAAAGTGCCTTGGAAGAAAAGCCTGGTGATGAACTTCTAAAAAACTCTGTGGAGCACTGTTCTACTCCGACACAGAAGGGGTCACCATGAGTCAGAACTGACTCTACAGCAACTTGATAGTTCCTTCCAATAAAATTTTGCCATTTATAGCATGTCTTTGTCCTTTAAAAAGGTTATTTACGTTTTTCCATAACAGTAATTTAATATTTTGTGCTCTTTAAAAATTTATCAACAGTGATTTTAATTATAGTAATATAACAATTTTCTCTAAGAAAAATTTTACTGTAATTGAATGCATAGAGAGAGAAATGGAGTCTGAGTCAATAAGCTTATATTACTCAAAACAGATTACTTCAAAAGAAAATGTCAAATTAATTACCTTTAAGACACCATTTTTATTTAAATACAGGCAGTGTCTGGGTTACCAACGAGATCCCTTTCTAACTGTGTCTTTAAGAACTTGTAGGTAAGTTGGTCCAGATACATATGGTTCTTCTGTAGCCTTACTACACTGCAAGAAGAGGCTCTGAAGCCTTTTCAGTGATTTAAAAGCTGTACATGCAGCGAGTGTAGGTTATTATGATGAAGAATTGATGTGAATGGGGTTGGTTCAATCATTTCAAAGTGAGGGCAAATTTATGTAACATTAAAGGGCAAGTAGGAGTTGTCAATAAACTGGGTGTTCGTGACGTGGGGACTGCTTGTACTTATACAATCCTATGCACTATCTTGTTTTATATTTAATGATGATTTTCTTGTAAAGGCTTCTCTTTTTTTCCTTCTTCTTATTGGCCTATGATTTCACCATAATGCTAATATTGCATATCCTTCTAATCAAACCATCTGTTGCCCAGAATCATCTTTCTTCCTGGAAATACCCTTCCTTAATGCCTATGATTCTGGTTTCATTTTGGATCTTGTTCTTATGACTCTATTTCCTATTATATTTCTCTACAATGCTTTCAGTGATATTTAGGAAATAAGGAGCATTTTTATGAAGCATATACCAAGGTTCTGAAGGAGGCATATTTTTCTCATGTGGGAGACACACTCCAGATGACTCCTTTAACATCCTTCACAGCTTCTGTCTCTTGCTACTGGAATCCTCTTTCTAGCAGACAGACAGTTCTCTTGAGTGAGGATATTGTGAAGATGGCTAAAATTGATTTCCTTCTACCCTCCGCTCTTGGTTCACAGAAAACTCACACATTACTAAGTGTGTGAGTGTGCATGTGCATGCGAGAATTAGAATTCTAAATACTAGCTCTGGCAATAGCTCCTTACCAGTAGCCATATATGCAGGAGAGATGCCTACTTCCTAATGAGGGCCACCACAATGAATTAGTGTCAACATATTTCAGGTGTGTAACTTTCATATGCAGTACATGAAACCTTAGCAGAGATGGTATGTGTACTAATTATATATATGATGAATCACTGGCTAGAAGCCCTGGATCTTGCTCTTTTGAGAGCCCTCAAACTGGATCCAATCCACGGTGATGGTCTAAGCATCTGTCAGGGAGAGAGACCACACATACCTGCAAGGCAAACTAATGGACCATCACAGACATTCCCTAGATGTTGACGTATTGTGGCTTTCTTTCCATATTTTAAAGAATTATGCCAGAGTATAGTGTGTATATTAATATAAAGGGTTAGCTTTAACAAATTATATAGCTTTATATTGGTTAATCTTTTGTTATGTTGATTAATTTTATAATAATTAAAAAAAAAAAAACCAAACTCGTTGCTGGCAAGTCAATTCCGACTCATTGCAACCCTACAGGAGAGTGTAGAACTGCCCCATAGGGTGTCCAAGGACAGCTGGTGGATTTGAACTGGCAACCTTCTGGATAGCATCTGAGCTCTTAACCACTGCACCACCAGGGCTCCAGTCTTATAATAAGTATAACTAATTTGAAAGGTCCTCCTCTGGTTCCACATTGTTAAGTCAAATGCACTCAGAATTGTACCATGATTCATTTAGACATTCCTCTGCCCCATAACTGTATTCTGCCCCATAACTGTAAGGACTATGAAGAGAGAAAAAAAAAAGAATGCTGTTGTAGTGGACACCATGATGCACCTCCCAGATCACCTGTATGAAATAAAGAACTTTTTGCCTTCAGCTGTTGGTAGTGAAATTGGAAGGTAGTCCTCAGCTATCATCCATCTTTAGGGAGAGTCAGCCAAGAAAAACTGCCTTGCTCCATGTCTAGTCTCCTTCCAGGGACAACCTCCCCAGTGACTAACCGGTGAAGAGGTATAAAGGTCCAGCACCCTCAGCAGAACTCAGGACAAGTCCCAGCTCCAGAACTGCAGCCCTTGGTTAGATTTAAAACATGCCCTGACTTTTCCCTCTACCTTCCATAGGTGTTACTCCCGAGAACACTCCCTAATAATGTCCTGCATACTAAATACATCTTACAGTCTGCTTCTCTGCTATTCTACCTGCATCAATTTTTCTCTCCCTATCCTGCAAGTTTTTTTCTTTTTTATATCCTGCTATTTGACCCTTAGTGGCACAGGTTAAGAGCTACAGTGTGAGCTATGACTGCTAACCAAAAGGTCAACAGTTTGAATCCACTAGCCACTCCTTGAAAATTCTATGGGGCAGTTCTGCTCTGTCCTACAGGGTCACTATGAGTTGGAATTGACTTGATGACAGTGGGTTAATCCTGCCATTTACTCTGCCTTACCTTCCTCCCACTCAAATAGGTACAGAGAATAGATCTTCCAACCAGCTCCATAGTCTGATACCCAACCTGCAAATGGATACCAGTCACCCTTTCTTGAAAGCACTCCTAATTTCTATGGATGATTTTCTTGAAGCTCCCCTTACGCAGCTTAGAAGCACATTAAAAAAAAAAAAAAAAAAAAAACCTCCTCCTTCTCCCTGCTATCTCAGGTGCTCTGTCAGTCCTCTGCATTTGAAATTTTCATGATTACTCATGCCTTCAAAATCATGGTACAAGATGCAAGTTCTCCAAAGGGGCTTCTCACTTTGCTGTGCTCCAGGGCTGCACAAAGACAGTCCAGGCATGTGCAGTTCAGTAATCTAACACAATTCCAGGGCCCATTCTGTTAGGTATCTTCAGTCTCTCAGAATTTTCTCACGTCCTTCTTCACTTGGCTTGATAGGAACAGTGCACTCCCCTTTGTTTCCCCATACTACTTTCCTCCTTTGCAAAACTCAAAGAAGATTTGGGCATAAAAATGATTTGAAGATTATCTGTAAATTTTAGTTATTTATTATATCCCCATTTTATGTTCACAAACATTCTTTATTTGGCTATTCTGCTATCAATATATCTGACATGTCTTATTTTCTCTCTATCCCTCTGCCCCAAGCCTTGTGTTCCCTTTTGCATATAAAAACAAATTAAGTAGTTTTATATTTAATATTGCTAATAAGAACTGCAACAGGCTCTGCTTTTGGAGTTGTTTATCTAGTTTGGTGATGAATTCATGCTGAGTCACCACTTTAACTCAAGGGCCCAATTGTAATCATGTACGAATACTAGCCAAGACCCTTGTCTGGTGGCAAGAGGAGAATGAAGAAGGGGTTGAATGGACTCAAGGAATACAGGGTGGAGAGGAGGAATGAGCTGTCTCATTAAGGGGAGAGCAGCTGGCAATGCTTGGCGGGGTATGTATGGCTTTTTGTATGAGAGACTGACTTGATTTATAAACTTTCATCTAAAGCACAATAAATAAATTAAAAAAAAAAAAAAAAAAAGAATACAAGCCAAGGTCAGGGGCTCATTTTCCCATGGATCAGAGTTCTTTAATCAAATAATTGATTCCTGGAGCCCTAGTGACACAGTGGTTCAGACCCTGGCTGCTAAACAAAAGGTTGGCATTTAGAATCTACCAGCTGCTCCTTGGAAGCCAAATGGAGAAGTTCTACTCTGTTCTGTAGGGTCCCCATGAGTCTTAGTCAACTGAATGGCAACTTTTTTTATTGTTGTTGGTTTTTGCTATCATTAAGGACATGGAGTCCCTGGGTGGTGTAAATGATTAGCACTTGACCACTAATGTAAAGGTTGGAGATTTGAGTCTATCCAGAGGCACCTCAGAAGAAAGGCTTGATGATCTGTTTCCAAAAAATCAGCCACTGAAAACCCCATAGAGCCCAGTCCTACTCTGACAAATGTGTGGTAGCCATGAGTTGCAATCAACTTGACAAAAAGTGATTATCACTCAGGATGTAGTGCCACAATTTAAACTATCCATCCTATACTTGCTTACTGAAAGAGAAGAGAACTTGAAGCACTTACTGATGAAGACCAGTGTCTACAGCCTTGGGTATGGATTACATCTCAACATGAAGAAAACAAAAATCCTCATAACTGGGCCCATAAACAACATTATGATAAAAGGAGAAAATATTGAGGTTGTCAGGGATTTCACTTTACCTGGATCAACAATCAATACCCTTGGAAGCAGCAATCAAGAAAAGGACATACTGCATTAGGCAAATCTGCTGCAAAAGACCTCTTTAAAATGTTAAAAGCAAAGATGTCACTTTGAGGACTAAGTTGTACCTGACTCAAGCCATGCTATTTTCAATCATCTCATATGCATGCAAAAGCTGGACAATGAATAAGAAAGATGGAAGAAGAATTGATGCCTTTGAATTATGGTGTTGGGAAGAATATTGAATATACCATGGACTGCCAAAAGAAGGAACAAATCTGTTTTGGAAGAAGTACAGCCAGAATCCTCCTTAGAAGTGAGGATGACAAGACTTTGTGTCATATACTTTGGACATGTTGTCAAGAGGGATCAGTCCCTGGAGGAGGACATACATCATGCTTGGTAAAGTAGAGGGCCAAAGAGAAAGACCCTCAACCAGGTGGATTGATACAGTGGCTGCAAATACAGCAATGATACTGTTCTCAAACACAGCAATGATCATGAGGATGGCACAGGACCAGGAAGAGTTTTGTTCTTTTGTACATAAGGTCACTATGAGTTGGAACAAAGTTGGTGACACCTAACAACAACAGCTATCCTATACTACCTTGGTCTTCTGCATCTCACTGAGCCCTGGAAGCAAGCGACAGCATGAATCCTCGCGGAAGTATTTTTTTTCATGGAAGTGGCTGAACTGATTTAGCTTGTTAACTTGTACCGCATGTCCCTCATGCAGTAAAATTCTCTACCTCTCAGCCACCAGACAGAGTGCATCCATTATTTATAGTATATGTGCCTTAACGCTTAGAACAAGATTAAGTAACATAATAGCCTGTTTTCCTCTAGATTCAAGCAGGAGGATTTTATTATCTACCTCAATAAAAAATAGCATGGTCTAATTAATTGAATTTTATCTGTTTTAAAAAATATCTTTATGCCTAAATCTTTTGATCATGTTGTTGGTGTTCTTCCCTTTTTGGAAGGTCATTTCAATGATACTATTCTTTAATCTTAAAATCCCTTTCCTAAAAATGCTCTGCCTTACTGATTAGAGTCCAGATTTCCTTCCACACCATCAGAAAAATGTGCACTGGTAGGTAGCAGTCAAATAGACAAGATCATTCAAGCATATCTCAGTTAGTGAAGAAACTTTCGATGCATCTCATTTATCGTTCTCAGCAAACAAAACACTTTAGAAATGTTTTCTTCAGGTCAAAAGGCAAATTTAGCATAATAGCTACCCAAATTTTTATTTAATTAGATCATAGGGGGATTTGGGCCTTAGCTGTGTATGATGTGAATAGTATTGCAAAATTGTAACCCACTGAGAAAGGAATATAATTGAGAGAGTGACCTTGGCACATTAGAAAAGGAAGCATGGAGGCTTTTGACAGCACAAAAATAACACAATTACTATTAGGCTAAAGCTCAGGGAAAAGCAGCTGTAGTTGTAAAAATTAAAAAAAAACTATCTCACTGTTTATTTTCATATTGTTGGGTATAGACTTTGGGTTCCAGTATGTGGCATACTCTATTTGGAATGATTTATGAAAAGTAAGAAAAATTATGTGTTAATTTGTTCCCCCCTAAAAGACATGTTAAATGGAGCCCTGGTGGCACAGTGGTTAAGCAGTTGGCTGCTAACTGAAAGGTCAGTTGTTTGAACCCGCCAGCTGCACAGTGGGAGAAAGATATGGCAGTCTGCTTCCATAAAGATTACAGCCTTGGAAATTCTATGAGGCAGTTCTACTCTGTCCCACAGGGTCTCTATGAGTCGGAATTGACTTGACAGCAATAGGTTTGGGTTTGGTTGTTTGAAAAGATAGCTAGAAGTTTTTTTAATCCCCTGTGTGTGTGAGTGAATGTGGCATTATTTTGAAATAGGGTCTCTGCAGACGTAATAAATTAACTTACCATGAGATTATACTGGAGTCGGTGGGTCCTAAGCCAATATTACTCATTTACTTAAAAAAAGAGAGAAGAAACACAGAGACAGACAGGTGCAGAGGTAAGGTGACCCTGTTAAAATGAAGGCAGAGATTAGACATATGCTGCTACAAACCAAGGAATGCCTGGTGCTGCCAGAATTTGGAACAGATAAGGAAAGATACTCCCCTAGCGCTGTCAGAGAGAGATTGCAACCTGGATTCAGAATTCCAGCCACCAGAGCTATGAGAGAATACGTTTCTGTTCTTTAAGCCACCCAGGTTGTGGTACAGAAATCCTAAAAAACTAGTACTTTAAGGGGACGTCAGCACAATTGGACTAAATTAAAAGCAAAGAAGTTTCCTGAATAAACTGAATGCTTTGAAGGCCAGCGTAGCAGGGGCACAGGTCTGGGGACCATGGTTTCAGGGGACATCTAAGTCAATTGGCATAATAAAATCTATTAACAAAACATTCTGCATACCACTTTGAAGACTGGCGTCTAGGGTCTTAAACACTGGCAAGCAGCCATCTAAGATGCATCAATTGGTCTCAACCCACCTGGATCAAAGGAGAATGAAGAACACCAAGGACACAAGGTGATTACGAGCCCAAGAGACAGAAAGGGCCACATGAACCAGTGACTACATCATCCTGAGACCAGAAGAACTAGATGGTGCCCGGCTACAACCGATGACTGCCCTGACAGGGAACACAACAGAGAACCCCTGAGGAAGCAGGAGAGCACTGGGATGAAGACCTCTAATTCTCATAAGACCAGACTTAATGGTCTGACTGAGACTAGAAGGACCCCAGTGGTCATGGCCCCCAGACCTTCTGTTGCCCCAGGACAGGAACCATTCCTGAAGCCAACTCTTCAGACATGGATTGGACTCCACAATAGGTTGGAGAGGGATGCTGGTGAGGAGTGAGCTTCTTGGATCAGGTGGACACTTGAGACTTTGTTGGCATCTCCTGCCTGGAGGGGAGATGAGAGGGTGGAGGGGGTTAGAAGCTAGTGAAATGGACATGAAAAGAGAGCGTGGAGGGAGAGAGCAGACTGTCTCATTAGGGGGAGAGTAATTGGGAGTGTGTAGCGAGGTGTATATGGGTTTTTGTGTGAGAGACTGACTTGATTTGTAAACTTTCACTTAAAGCACAATAAAAATTATTTAAAAAAAAACTAGTGCTTTAAATTAGATATTTGGAAACTATTTTCCTATGATTATCAACAATTACATTTTTTAAAAGCATGTAGAACAGTCAGGCAAGGAACAATACTCATGGTGGTGGGAGAGAATAAAAGAAAAACATTTGGGAAAGTCAGATTTAATGTAACTGTCAATTGCATAGTGGATTAATGCAACTATGTATTAATGGAGTTATAGGCACCTTGACTAAATTTCTGTTCTATCATTTACTAGCTGGTGACCTAGCCCAAAATATTTACCTCTTAGTGCTTTTTTCTTGGTCTTTAAAATAGTGTTAATTGTATTGGGCTTTTATCAGGAATATATGAAAATGTATATAGAACAGTTCAGTGCCTGGCACATATGTATTAACTAATTTGCAGCTATTTTATCAGTAATTTTTTAGAATATCAATGGTTAGAATTAGATTGAATTTCCAAGACTGCTTTAAGTCATAA
This sequence comes from Loxodonta africana, assembly GCF_030014295.1. Classification (NCBI taxonomy): domain Eukaryota; kingdom Metazoa; phylum Chordata; class Mammalia; order Proboscidea; family Elephantidae; genus Loxodonta; species Loxodonta africana. The sequence continues at coordinate 106,759,840 of NC_087343.1, read as the reverse complement.
AACCATCCTTAAGTCTTAGAATGTAAGAACATTCTAAAGCGTATATATATATATATATATATATATATATATATATATGTGAAATCTAAGACGAGAAAGAAGCATTTTTAGTCTTTCCTACTCTTCCTCACCTTCGTATCCCCATCTTCAGTGATAGCTTTGGAAGTTTTTTTCTCTGAGGAAGTCAAACCTTGAAGAATCATCAGTTTCTTAAAAAAGTCACTGTAATTTTTATGACAATTTCATATAAAAGCATGTTAAAACCGTCTTCAGAAGGTTGAACAATTCCGTTTTGCCCTAATTACCCAGTTACAGATTTGCTTGTATCTGCAGACAGACACGACTTGAAAGATGGCACTGCAAGCAGCACACGCAGACACCTATCGCCAGAGCAGCTCTTGCTCCACATGCCAGCTGGATATATGCAGAAACAGGGACAAGAACCAGATCCGACAGACCATTTCGTTTCTTATGATTAAATGTTTATTCTTTAATTTCTTTTGGCTGCCTAGTCCCACAGAACACGCTAATTTGAAACAAATGTTTTGACTGAAAACTGCATTGACTAAACTTAATTAGACCATGAAGAAACATGGGATTATTATGCCTTGCTCTTAGTTTTTGCCATCATTCAGTTATTTAACATTTATTTAGAACCCAATCTGAGCCAGGCTTTATGCATGGTTGTTTTTCTATACATACTAAATCCTAAGAAAATTTAAGTTTTTAAATCATTATACACAAGAAACATCAAATATATAAGATGAAGACTTGGACCGAATCTATTATAGGTTAATATTTACATTTAAGGACATTTTGTTGGGGAAATCTGAAATACCACACACTCGTTACAAGCCTTTGAGAAAAAGTAGACTCCTAAATTACCTAGGAGCTAAGAAAGGTAAAAAGAGTTTGTTTTACAATAGACAAAAAAGGTCAAAATACCATTATCTATTATTAATTATTTTGTATATATTTAACTTGTGCAATTTATTAAATTATTACTCATTCTTTATATTATTTTACTAAAAGATGTCGCTTCTGATGAGTTAAAAAATGAACTAGAGATGACAGAAAAAATGAAGAGTTCTAACTTACAGAAAATATTTTACTAAATGTGTTTGAGCATTACCACATATTATGTCCCAGTTACTTCATTTATTATCCTGAAGTTCTTTCCTTTATTTAATGGTCTAGGTGCTTAAAACTAGTTCCATAACTGTTATTCCATCCATTCTTGTTAATTAGAATTTATTCTCAGACTAGATATAGTAGAAACGGGGTGGGGGGAACACTCTATGAATTTTTCAAATATAAAATATAGCATGTTTTAACATTGTATTAGTCAATTATATATAAGAATGTGATCACTTTGCCTCAAAATTTATTAAATAAACATAATGTCATACCTTGAATGGTGAAGTGCTTTTTATGATATTTACGGTGCTGTCAGATTTTCCAAAATACAATAAATACATATCCAAGATGTAACATGAATTGCAGCGTAAGTATTTAATAGTCATTTATAAAGTCAACATATCTTAATTGTAAACACAGAAGCTATGTCTCTGGTACATACTCAGATTTTGTTTAGTCCTTGGGTGACACCAGATTGTTTTATTTTTACACTCCATAAATGAAAATTTATGCTAAGACAGGAAGGTTTTATATGAAATTTGCCTGATCCTAGGGGAGTTTTTAACAGGTCCAAGTAACACTTAGAAAACCAGTATTCTGAGTGGTTAGGTTACTACCAAATGGGAAGCTCCCATAAAGAGTAAATATGACGAGAGGTCTCACTGTGGAGTCAGATTCTCCAAGTTGACAGTTCAGTGTTAATGGTGCAGTTTGTGAAGATGTATCTCCTCAAAACAGCACTTCCTTCTCTGTAGCCCTATCTAATTCTGTTTCTTCCTCTAAGCACCTCCTCTGGAAGGCGCTCTGATTGTGAAAATTTCTTTGGAAATTGTGAGCAAGCTTCTGTTTTCAAATGACTTGTAAATGTATAAATTATCAGTACAATCCTAATTATTACATTTGCTTGATCCAGTTGAATACATGGGTCATATTCCAGTAACAATTTCCCTCCTTCTTGCCTCCCTTCGTAAGCCTCTTTTTTTTACCCCAATCTCAAGGATTCTCTTAAACTTGCCAGAGCATTTAAAGAAAAAAAAAGCTAAATGCTTTTGCACTTGTTTTCCAGTTGGTTTCAGGTCAACACGGCACTTCTCCAAATTATGAAAGGCTGATCAGAAACGACTCCACCAGCCACTCCTTGGAAATTCTATATGGCAGCTCTAAAGAGTCCTGCAGGGTTGCTATGAGTCTGAATTGAATCCATGGCAACAAGTTTGGGTTTTATTGATTTAAGCTCAAGGCACAGTATTACATCCAATAAAATTTCATTTTTCTTTCTGATGCAATCCCATTTTGTCTCTAACATAGCTCTTGTTGCCTCTTTCCAAGGTTTCTTAGATGCTGTGCTTCTGGTAAGTTAATTTTTAGCTGTTTTCTTAGCTCTGCAATCTAAATATTTTCCTGTCTAAATTTGTTCTTCTGAAAGTTTCCCATTTTATGTAGTTACACCTCAACTCTGGTTCAGTAACACATATGGGTTTTAGATCAGGTTTAAATTCCCTATACTAACTGTTCTAGAATCACATTACTTATTTTGATCTTCAAAACTAGGAAGTACTTTCTCCAAAATAACATATCAAAAAAAGTGAGAATAGAAATGTTTAGCCTTGATATTTGCTCTTATAGGTATAGTCAGTAAAATGTAAACCTAATAATATTAAAATACAATGAATATATACGTTGTTGTTGTTGGTTGCCGTCAAGTGAATTTCGACTTATAGTGACACCTTATAACAGAGTAGAACTGCCCCATAGGGTTTTCTAGACTATAATCTATTCTGATTTATAGCAACCCTATAAGACAGAGTAGAACTGCCCTATAGGGTTTCCAAGGAGTGGCTGGCATATTTTAACTGCCGACCTTTTGGTTAGCGCTGAGCTCTTAACCACTGTACCACTAGGGCTCCTAATCTTTATAGGAGCAGATTGCCAGGTCTTTCTCCCGAAGAGCTGCTTTGTAAATTCGAACCTACAACCTTTCAGTTAGCAGCTGAGCACTTGCATTTATTATTATATCATTAATATGAATATTTTTCATTACATAGTTATTAAGGGCAAATCACTCTACTGGGCTCTTTTATAGTTATGTAATTTAATATTTACCAGCAATCCTATCAAATGTGTACTCATAAACTGAAGTTCAGAGAGATTAAGTGAATTGCACAGGTTACAAATTTAGAAAATGACAAAGCTGAGATTCACCAGGTTAGTCTAAAGCCACTATTTTTATTACTCTTACGGTTTTTGTTACTTTTTCTAAGATATCATCAGCCGATGTTGTCATCACACTTATGTTTGACCAATTATAGTACTGAGGAAGTCACTGTATAATAACGTAGACAATGTCAACTTTGGAGGATATTTGTATTATAAAACTACTTGGATTGTCTTCAGATCTGCCTTCCTGATACTTCTACCCATTTATCTTTGTTCTTCTTAATTCAAACCAATCATACTAAATCTATTCCATCTTCTACAGGAAAGCCCTTCCCTGATTTAAATAAAACTCTCATGTCAACTTAAGCCTTCACTTATATGGATAATTCCTCTTAATTAATTTGTTGAACAGACAAGACAAACTTTTGACTCTCACTGAAATTGTTGTCAAAAAATTCCCTTAGGCTTTTTTTTTTCCCAATCCCTCTGAAATTGTGCTTCTGTATATGCTCATAAAATTAAAATGTCATAACCCATATACAGGAATTATTTTTAATATTGATGAATATCAACTTGATGATTGGGGCTGTCTAGCCAATTGAATGATTTTGTATTCTTGATATTTATCATCAATATACTCATCTAATATTTTATTCTAGGTCAGTACCTTTTCCATGAGAAAATTTCTGTAACTTTATGTATAGTAATAAATCATAATTTGAAAACTTGATATGTGTAATTCAGATTTTTGCTAGAACTCATCTGTCCCTTCATGAGAAGCACAAAACTATATTGATAGATGAATAGAACATAGCGTGGGAAATACTGATGTTAAAGATTTTTAGAGATCCAAACAGACAAGAATTGTGAGTTGATTGCACTTCATTATCAAGAAGGGAAAGTGACAAGGGCAAAGCAAACAATAATCAGATAAAGCCACTCGGTGATTATGATGGAACAAGACAAGTCCATTCTGTTACCATGTCTGAAACAAGATAGAGTTGAGGATGCTTACAACCACAAAAGAAACTACACATTTCCCTTTTTCAGCTAATGTTAGTGACCATTGCTTTGTTAACAATAACTCTGTTGTTGTTGGGCACCATTGAGTTGGTTCTGACTCATAGCAACCCTGTAACAGAGTAGAACTGCACCATAGAATATCCCAGGCTGTGATCTTTGCAGGAGGAGATTGTCAGGTCTTTTCTCCCATGGAGCCACTGGTGGGTTTGAACTGCTGACCTTCGGTTAGCATCTGAACGCTAATGATGATAACTCTAGCCCTGCATTAATACTCTCACCTCGTAGATATCAGGATACCTAATTACCAATCCTGACAGCATCCAATTCATTCTGGCCTTCTTATCTTTAAACCTTCCTTTAAAATAGCCAGGCACAATCCCAAATTCTATAACAAGCCCATAATAACTCCCCCGTTGTTCTTCCTGTATGCATTCTCCCTTGCAACAGCTGGCTAAATAAACATAACTTTGCTTGACTGCAATAGTATTCCTTTTTTTTTTTTTTTCCACCAGAGGACTTCAATAAAGTATACGAAGAAATGTAGAATTAGAGAATGTAGCAAGGCTCAACCTGAGCAGTCTAACTTCAGACACTAAAGTGTTTGAAGAGCCCTGTGGACATGGGGGCTGGATGAACCCCTGAAACTATTGCCCTGAGATAATCTTTAAAACTTAAGCCAAAAATATCCCCTGAAATCTTCTTAAAACTAAACAATAGCTTAATTAGTAAAAAAAAAAAAAAAAATCTGCCTTGAGCATTATGTTCTTTTAAGAACTATCTATATGGGATCAAAGTGACAACAGCAAATCGAAAGATTAGATAGGAACAATAGGGGTAATATGTTTATGTTTATGGGGAAGGAACAAATCAGAAAAGGAGGGTGATTGGCATAACTCAAAGAATGTAGTCAATGTCACTGAATTGTACATATAGAAACCATTGAATTGGTACATGTTTTGCTGAGTATACTCTCAACAACAACAACAAAACCCCTGTGGAGCTGAACTGACTGCATCTGAATACTGACTTCACCACTGAGCAACTGAGTGGCCTTGGATGAATTATTTAAATGTTGAGTGCTGTTGTATCATATCTATAAAATGATAATAATAACAATAAATAACCAATTGCTGTCAAGTCGATTCTGACTCATGGCCACCCAATCCATGTATGTCAAAGTAGAACTGCACTCCATAGGGATTTTAATGGCTGTAGTCTTTCAGCCATGGTATTTTCAATTGTCTTATATGCATGTGGAAGCTGGACAATGAATAAGGAAGACCAAAGAATTGATGTCTTTGAATTATGGTGTTGGCAAAGGATATTGAATATACCATGAACTGCCAGAAGAACTAACAAAGTGCTCGGAGAATGCACCTTAGTGGTGAAGATGCCGAGACTTTGTCACATGCTTTGGACATGTTATCAGGAGGAATCAGTCCCTGGAGAAGGACATCATGCTTGGTAAAGTAGAGGGTCAGGGAAAGAGAGGAGGGCCCTCAATGAGAAGCAGTGACACAGTGACTGTAACGATGGGCTCAAGCACGGCAAGGATTGTGAGTCTGGCACAGGACTGGGCAATGTTTCATCCTGTTGTACACAGGGTTGCTATGAATTGGAACCAACTTGACAGCACCTGACAACAACAACAATCTTTCAGAAGTAGATTGCCAGACCTTTCTTTCAAGGTACCTGTGGATGGGTTCAAACTGCCAACATTTCAGCTACTAGCCAAGTGCTTAACGATTTCTGCCACCCAGACACTCTAATAATAACAATAATTTAGCAAGGTTTTTGAAGGAGTAAATGAGCTAACACATATAAAGTAATTAAAACGGTACACAATAAGCTCCTAAAATCATTGCTACAGTTATTTTTATTATTATTATTATTAAGCTATTGTGCCCAATAAGATTGTTAAGCTCAATAAAGTAAAGGCAGCAAGTTATTTGGTGGTCCCAGTTTAAATTAAAAAGCTAAGATTTTCAGGCAGGAAAAAGGTGGGACTTTAGTTCAAAAATCCACCATGTTGTCAGGTCTTTAGTGCCTCCTGTTTACAGAACAGATACTAAATGAAATATGACCTAAAGTTACTGTTTCATAACAGAAAAATTAAGTGACCTCAGGCTAACAAATGTAGTTTATATCTCAAAGTCAGTATTCAGGGGACAGAGTGAAGATAATGCAGTGTCTCTAGGCACTGAACATTTCGGTGACTATAATACTGTATCCTAGGGTTAATGCTAAGATGAATGCTAAGAGCTCTGATTTTTAGCACGAAACATCATTTTAGTAAACCCTGTGTTTGCACTACCCACTGATTTTAGCTGACTAAAATCCATTTGAAATTATATGTATTAAGCAGAGTAGTCTTTATTTACATAAGAATGAAAGAAATATGGAGAACTAAAGACACTTGATTGCTACAAAATCACTTTCCTTTTCAATCTACTCTAGCCCTATGAATCTACAATCCCCAGAGTCCATTTAACAATGCTTTGATTGCATCTTACTGCCTCCGTGGCCACCACTGGATACAAACAGCCAAAACTGTGATTTGAAGAAATATAATCAAAGCATGGTTTATAGTATAAAAATTGTAAAAGGGCCCAAAAACCATAATGTTACCAATGAAGTGAGAGTGATAACCATTATTATTGCCCTCTTACCAGGATTCTGTTTCTTTTGCTTTGTTGTGATGTCTGCTTCCTTGGCTCACTTTCTATCACTGACTTTTACTTTTACTCTTTCCTTCTTTTTTTCTTTAAACCTTTTAAATCACTCTTATGAATTGAATTGTGTCCCCCAAAAATGTGTATCAACTTAGCTAGGCCATGGTTGCCAATATTGCGCGGTTGTCCACCATTATGTGACCTGATACGTTTAACCTATGTGTTGTAACTCCTAACATCTATGAGTGTAATGAGGCAGGGTTACAGGTGGTTATGTTAATGAGACAGGATTCAATCTACAGCATTAGATTATATCTTGAATCAATCTCTTTTGAGATATAAAAGAGAGAATTGAGCACAGAGGAGTAGGACCTCATATCACCAAGAAAGAAGTGACGGGAGCAGAGCGAATCCTTTGGATCCGGGGTCCCTGTGCTGAGAAGCTCCTAGACCAGCAGTAGATTGATGATAAGGACCTTCCCCCAGAATCGACAGATGGAGAAACACTTCCACTCAAGCTGGCACCCTGAATTTGAACTTCTAGCCTCCTAGACTGTAAGAGAAAAAATTTCTGTTTGTTAAAGCCATCCACTTGTGGTATTTCTGTTATAGCAGCACTAGATAGCTAAGATAATCACTACCACTCTTCTCCTTTGTATCTAATCAAATTTCTTTTTGCTTCTGCCCTTCAACTCCTTTTACCATTAAATCTCCCTTTTTCTCTATTTGCAAGGATATTTTACTTTGATTCCCCAATTCATTTGTAGGTATCTATTTGTTTATCTCTCATTAGCTAATAATCCCCATTCTTTTCAGTTTTCTATGCATGAATATAAAATCACTTTGAGATAGATGTTAGAGGGACCAGAGAGCCTAAAAGACCTGGAGAAGGGTCGAGGGTGAAACTTTCTAAATAAAATGGAATAATGACTTAACCATGTCAGAAAACTGAGATTAATAATAATTGCCTTTTTTACTACATTGACAGGAAAGACAAATACCATTTATAATCCTATAAGCCATTTCTAATATTAAGGAAATTCCATTCTACTGCTAACATCTGTGTTTTAGATTTATGGTGGGTGTGTGTTGGTTCAAAGCATCATGAAAGAAAAGCCTAGCCACTTGCTTCCATAAAGTTTACAGCCAGGAAAACTCTATGGAGCAGCTCTATTCTGTAACACATGGAACTGCCATGAGTTGGAATTGACTCCATGACAACGGGTTTGTTTTGGCTTCCGGTTTTGATGTATATCTCCATGTGTGTCTGTGTGAGAAATAAAGAAAGAGTGCCAATAAGGATGGCCATGTCATCAATGGAGAATTGGATTTCACATGCAAATATCCTTACTTCCTTTTGTGTCATAACTGACAAGCAATCTGTTTGCTAAACTACTGAGAATAATATGCTGAATTTTAGTCCCAGGGCTCAACATTTTATAAGTACTATCCCTCTTAATTTTCATAACATCTCTAGAAGATGAAGACTAGCTGTCTTAGTTATCTACTGCTGCTATAACAGAAATACCACAACTGGATGACTTTAACAAACAAAAGTTTATTCTCTCACAATCAAGGAGGCTAGAAGTTCTATTCAAGGTGCCAGCTCCAGGGGAAGCCTTTCTCTTTCTGTTGGCTCTGGAGGAAAGTCCTTATCATCAAATTCTCCTGGTCATGGATCTTCTCAGTGCAGGAACCCCACATCCAAAGGATTCGGTCTGCTCATGGAGCTGTTTTCTTGGTGATGCAAAGTCCCCCTCTAATCCTGCCTTATTAATGTCATAGAGGCAGGATTTACAACATGTAAGAACGTCACATCAGATGACAAAATGGTAGACAATCACACAATACTGGGAGTCATGGCCTAGCCAATATGACACACATGTTTTTGGTGGACACAATTTAATCCATAACACTAGCTTTATAATCAAATTTATAGACAAAAAAATCCAAGGTCTTAAAAAGCTGAGTAATGTACCCAAAGTGACAAAGACTTTAGGTGTGACAAAGATCACTTCTGTCTGACTTCAAATTTTAAGGTATTAACTATTGAGATTTGCTTTCTCTTCACAAAATTGCTATTCACATACATGCGCATGCACACACACACACACACCCCAAGTATATCTATAGTATTTCAAATAAATCTGAATAATTCTAAGTGAATTTTTTTTCTACCTGAGCCCATGGATTGGAAGTAAGATTTATAGGAATTTAAGTGAGGTAGATAAGCTATATATTATTTAAGTAAACAATTTCCTAAGGACATGTTATTGGATCAATAAGTGGAAGCCTTTTTGAATATATCTACTATATAGGCCCATCTGCTTGCAATGTCATATTTTCTTTTACATTGATCAGTAAAATAACAAATACATATAGTACCTATACACCAAAAAAAAAGTTTGAAAAGAAAATTAGGAAAACAATACCACTTAAAACAGATGAACCAAAAAAAAAAAAAAACAGTTGTTGTCAAGTCTATTTCAACTCATAGTGATGCTACAGGACAGAGTAGAATTGCTCCATAGGGTTTCCAAGGAGTTGTTGGTGGATTTGAACTGCCGATCTTTTGGTTAGCAGCTAAGCTTTTAACCACTGCACTACCAGGGCTCCATGTCATTTATAATAGCCCCTAAAAAGATAAAATACTTAGGAATAAATTTAACTGGAGATGTATAAGATCAATACAAGAAAATTACAAAACACTACCACAAGCAACAAAAAAGAGACTTACATAAATGGAAAAACATACCATGCTCAGGTATAAGAAGGCCCAACACTGTGCAAAGGTCAATTATACCCAAAGCCATCTACAGATATAATGTAACCCTGATCCAAATACCAACACCATTCTTTAAAAAGATGGAAAGACTAATCACCAAGTTTATATGGAAAGGATGGAGGCCCCAGAGAAACAAAGCATTATTGAAGAAAAAGAACAAAGTAGGAGCCCTCACACTATCTGATCTCAGAACTTACTGTGCAGCCATGGTAGTCAAAACAGCCTAGTAGAATGACAGGCACACAGACCCACCCAGAAGTAAATTCACCCATCAGCTGAACTTTGACAAAGGACTAAATTCCATTAAATGGGAAAAAGACAGTCTTTTTAACAAATGGTGCTGGCAAAACTGGATATCCATCTGTAAAAAAATTGAAACAGGACCCATATACCTCCACCATACACAAAAACTAATTCAAAAAGGATCAAACACCTAAATATAAAACTTGAAATGATAAAGATCATGGAAGAAAAAGTGGGTCAATGCTAGGGGCCCTAATACATGGCATAAATACAACACAAATCCTAACAATGCTCAAACATCACAAGATAAACTAGATAACTCGAGCTACTAAAAATTAAACATTTAGTTCATCAAAAGACTTTACCAAAAAAGTAAAAAGAGAACTTACGGACTGGGAAGATAAAAAAAAAAAAAAAACTTTTGGCTATGACATATCCAACAAGGGTCTAATCTGTAAAATCTATAAAATACTTCAACACCTTAACAACAAAAAGACAAATAATCCAATTTAAAAATGGCAAAGGACATGAACAAACACTTCACCAAAGGAGACATTCAGGTGGCTAACAGACACATGAAGAAATTCTCACAATCATTAGCCATTAAAAAGCCGTGCTGACGAGTTGATTCTTACTCATAGCTATCCTACAGAATAGAGTAGAGCTGCCAAGTAATGTTTCCAAGAAGTACTTGGTAGATTCGAGCCGCCAACTTTTTGAATGGCAGCTGAACTCTTAACCGCTGCACCATCAGGGCTCCCATTAGCTGTTGTTGCTGTTGTTAGGTGCTGTTGAGTTAGTTTACATTCGTAGAGACCGTATGTACAAGAGAATGAAACACTGCCTGATTCTGTGCCATCCTCACAATTGTTATTCTTAAGCCCATTGTTGCAGCCACTGTGTCAATCCATCTTATTGAGAGTCTTCCTCTCTTTCACTGACCCTCCGCTTTAGAAAAACACAAATCAAAAGTACAATGAGATACCATCTCACCCTGACATTACTGGCCTAATCAAAAAAACAGAAAATAACAAATGTTGGAGAGGTTGCAGGGAGATTGGAACTCTTATGCACTGCTATTGGGAATGTAAAATGGTACAATACTATGGAAAATGATATGGCACCTCCTTAAAAAGTTAGAAATAGAAATACCATATGATCCAGCAATCCCACCCTTAGGAATGTATTCTAGAGAAGTAAGAGCTGCCACACGAATAGACATATGCACACTCATGTTCACTGCAGCATTATTCACAATAGTAAAAAGATGGAAACAACCTAAGTGCCCATTAACAGATGAATGGATAAACAAATTATATTCAATACACACAATGGAATACCACAGAATGATAAAGAACAGTGATGAATCCGGGAAACATAACATGGATGAATCTGGAGGGCATTATGCTGAGTGAAATAAGTCAATCACAAAAGGACAAAATTGCATGAGACCTTTATCATAAAAACTCAAGAAAAGGTTTACACACCGAAAAAAAAATTGATGGTTATGAGGCAGTGCAGCGACAGGGAGCGGAAATCACTAACTAAATAGTATTCAAGTGCTAACTTTGGTGAAGAGAAAGACAACACACTATATAGAGGTAGTCAGCACAACTTGACCAAGGCGAAGTCATAGAAGCTTCCTAGACACATCCAAACACCTTGGGGGAACAAATCACTGGGGCTGAGGGCTGGGGAACATGGCCTCGGGGGAAATCTAGGTCAACTGGTATAATATAGTTCATAAGGAAAATGTCCTACATCCTACTTTGGTGAGTCAGTGTCTGGGGTCTTAAAAGCTTTCAAGAAGCCATCTAAGATACATCTACTGGTCCCATCCCATCTGGAGCAAAGGAGAATGAAGAAAACCAAAAACACAAGACACAAAACCAAAAGACTAATGGGTTTCATAAACCACAGCCACCATCCGCCTAAGCCCAGAAGAACTACGTGGTGCCCAGCTACCACCACTGACTACTCTGACACGAATCACATTAAAGGGTCCTGGATAGAGCAGAGAAAACTGTAGAACAAAATTCAAATTCACAAAAAAATATCAGACTCACTGATTTGGCAGAGACTGGAGGAATCCCTGAGGCTGCTGACCCTGGACAAGCTTCTAACTCAGAATTGAAGTTCAGCTTTCAGCCAAAAATCAGACAGGGCTATAAAACAAATAGTAACACATGTGAGGAAAGTGCTTCTTAGTTCAATCAAGTATACAAGACCAAAGGGGCAACATCTGCTCAAAAGCAAAGACGAGATGGCAGGAAGGGACAGGAAAACGTGATGAATGGACATAGAGAACCCGGGGTGGAAAAGGGGATAGTGCTGACACATTGCAGGGATTGCAACCAATGTTACAAACCAATTTGTATATAAATATTTAATGAGAAACTAATTGGTGCTGTAAACCTGCACCTTAAGTACAAAAAAAAATGTAAATAACAGTACTTACATTCTAAGTTGGTGAAAGAGTCTCAAGTCCAGCAATTTCAACTCCTTAAGGGCCTGCAATTGCCCTTTGACCTTACCTTGATGGACTACAAAAATTTAATTCAAATGATCTTAATTTGTACACTTTGTACTTTTTAACATATATCACATCTTCCAAAATATTTTATCTTGGATTTTAATATTCTATCCTTCAAAACTATAAAATCTATTAACCCATATGAGTCTACTGTAAATGATCTCAGTATTCAAGAAAGACTGCCAAAACTAAATTTTACTTGCAAAAATTATATTTACCTTCTTACTTTTGTAATGGCAATTTTTTTTTCTTGCTAAAAATAAATTATGGTTACAGAATTAAATTTTTTTTAATTATTTTTTTCCAATTCCAAATTGAGCTTATAGAGTTTACATTTGGTTTGTAGGTGCCATTGATATTTTTTTCATACAAAAGAAATGGGAAACACTAGTGAAACACAAGCATAGTAACTAGTACTTGGCTTTTAAATAATCATGTTTTAAGGCTTTTTTGTGGTTGTCCCTTCCTTTTAGTTTTTTTTTTTTAACTTTAGATTCATGACTATTATAAAATTAAGGTATCTTTCTACTAAAAATCCTCTTTCAGAAACTATTTCTGATATCTTTCTACCAGAATTCCAAATATTTCCTTTTAAAGAGTTTTAACCATTATCTCATGTCTTTTGGAATGCTCAAAATTCATAAATGTTATCTTTAAATTAGAAAAAATATATATAGTTTGAATTTGGAAGCAGGATAAAATAGGATGTCACACATTGATTTTTCATAAATATTGGTAAGATGGAATCTGCTTTAGAGCCAAGATAAAACTGTTAATTTTATTTTCATGTAATTTTTGTTTCAATTTTTAAAGTACTCTACACACAGAAATCAATTTTATAAAAAAAGAAATTAAAGGAAATAGAGGTAAAATTGTTACCATTTCCAGGTGATAAGATTTTATACACAGAAAATCTAAAACAGTCCACTGAGAAACAGGGAGACTTCAGTAGAACAATTGTACACAAACAATTATCAGAAAATAGAGTAATAAAAAATTTCATATGCAAGAACAACAAGAAATACCTAGGAATAAAGTTAAGAAAAGTTTGGAAAATGTTTTTATAAAGTTTTAAAAGGACTTAAAAATATAAAAATTTTCTTAAATAGAATGATTCAATATTTTATACTATATCTGGATTTTCCACAAATTATAATCATAGACAAAATACCATTTTTGTCAGAACATGACAAGCAATTTGAAACTTAATCTGAATGAAATCAGCAAATTAATCAGAAAAGGCCTAAGGAAATAAGAGCATTTAGGAACAAATAAGACTAAAAATAAAATATATCATCGAGTTAAAGTAGGTAAAATGCTGTGGTATGTATGCCACTAGAATTGACAGGCAGACCACTGGAACAAAATTGAAAGATCAAAAATAAACTGAGAACAGAAATAATTTGGCATATGATAAAGATAGCAATTAAATCAGTGAGAAAAGAGTTTTTTTTTTAATTTCTGCATAGAACTTTGAGTAAAAATAATGCTGAACCTCTACCTCACTAGTTATTAAAAAAATAAAAAGTTAGACATACAAGTGTTATTGTGAAATAAAGGAAAAGTCCTGAAAGAAAAATTGTGTGGTTTTATAAATTAATTCTAGAGATAAGAATCACTTTCTAAGAAGAAAAACTCTCAATCACAAATGAAAGCTTTGTTACATTTACTTTAGCTAAATTTCATCTTAAGTGTAGTTTAAGTCCTAAAGACAGCTCTTTGTTCATTCATTCATTCACTCAACCATTCAATTAATAAAAATGTATTGAGCATACGATATGTTCCAGGTATATTTCTAAACATTGGGGATAAAGCAGTGAAAAAAATCATGGGCAGTCCCCGGGTTACAAAGGAGATTCATTCTTGTCTGTCTTTCAGTCAAATTTGTAGGTAGGTCAGAACAGGGACATATGGTTTTTACTTAACTTCAGGTAGCCATATGTTTGTCTTGGTACATATTATTGTTGTTAGGTGCCATTGAAACAGTTCCCACTCACACTGATACTATGTTCAACAGAACTAAACACTGCCTGGGCCTGCAGCATCCTCACAGTCATTGCTATTTTTAAGCCTATTGTTACAGCCACTGTGTCAATCCACCTCAACTAGGGTCTTCCTCTTTTTTGCTGACACTCTACCTAACAAAGCATATGCCCTTCTCCAGGACTGGTCCCTCCTGATAACATGTCCAAAGTATAAGAGATGAAGTCTCACCATCCTCGTTTCTAAGGAGCACTCTGGCTGTACTTCTTCCAAGACAGATGTGTTCCTTCTTCTGGCAGTCCATGGTATATTGAGTATTCTTCATCAACACCATAATTCAAAGACATTAATTCTTCTTCAGTCTTCCTTATTCATTGCTGAGCTTTTTCGTGTATATGAGGTGATTGAAAATATCATGGCTTGAGTCAGGCACACCATAGTCCTCAAAGTGACATCTTTGCTTTTCAACACTTTAAAGAGGTCTTCTGCAGCAGATCTACCCAATGCAATATGTTGTTGATTTCTTGACTACTTTCTGCAGAAGCATTGGTTATGGATCCAAGGAAAATGAAACTCGTGACAACTTCAATATTTTCTCCATTTATGATGATGTTGCTTATTGGTCCAGTCATGAGGATTTTTGTTTTCTTAATGCTGAGCTGTAATCCATGTTGAAGGCTATAGTCCTTGATCACATTGCGAAGAATGGGAATTCCAGAACACTTAATTGTGCTCACGAGGAACCTTTACATAGACCAAGAGGCAGTTGCTCGGACAGAACAAGGTGATATTGATTGGTTTAAAGTCAGGAAAGTTGTGCGTCAGGGTTGTATTCTTTCACCATACCTATTCAATCTGTGTGCTGAGCAAATAATATGAGAAGCTGGACTATATGAAGAAGAACGGGGCATCAGGATTGGAGGAAGACTCATTAACAACCTGCGTTATGCAGATGACACAACCTTGCTTACCGAAAGTGAAAAGGACTTGAAGCACTTACTAATGAAGATCAAAGACCACAGCCTTCACTATGGTTTGCACCTCAACATGAAAAAAACAAAAATCCTCACAACTGGACCAATGAGCAACATCACGATAAATAGAGAAAAGATTGAAGTTGTCAAGGATTTCATTTTACTTGGATCCACAACCACAGCCATGGAAGCAGCAGTCAAGAAATTAAAGGACACATTGCATTGGGTAAATAAGCTGCAAAGGACCTCTTTAAAGTGTTAAAAAGCAAAGATGTCACCTTGAAGACTAAGGTGAACCTGACCCAAGCCATGGTATTTTCAACTGCATCATATGCCTGTGGAAGCTGGACAATGAATAAGGAAGACCGAAGAAGAATTGATGGCTTTGAATTGTGGTGTTGGCAAAGAATATAGAATATACCATGGACTGCCAAAAGAATGAACAAATCTGTCTTAGAAGAAGTACAACTAGAATGTTCCTTAGAAGCAAGGATGGCGAGACTGCATCTTACATACTTTGGACATGTCAGGAGGGATCAGTCCCTGGAGAAGGACATGATGCTTGGCAAAGTACAGGGTCAGAGGAAAAGAGGAAGACCCTCAATGAGGTGGATTGACACAGTGGCTGCAACAATGAGCTCAGGCATAATAACGATTGTAAGGATGGAGCAGGACTGGGTAGTGTTTCGTTATGTTGTGCATAGGGTCACTATGAGTCAGAACCGCCTCAACGGCACCTAACAACAACAGTCCTTGATCTTCATCAGAAGTGCTTCAAGTCCTCTTTACTTTCAGCAAGCAAGGTTGTATAATCTGCATATCATAGATTGTTAATGAGTCTTCCTCCAATCCTGATGCCACATTCTTCTCCATATAGGACAGCTTCTCAGATTATTTGCTCAGCATAGAGATTAGATAAGTATGGTGAAAGAATACAACCCTGATGCATGCCTTTCTTGACTTTAAACCACACAGTATCCCCTTGTTCTGTTCAAAGGACTGTCTCTTGGTCTATGTACCGGTTCCTCATGAGCACAATTAAGTGTTTTGGAATTCCCATTCTTCAAAATGTTATCCGTAATTGCTATGATCCACACAGTCAAATGCCTTTGCATAGTCAATAAACACAGATAAACATCTTTCTGACATTCTCTCCTTTCAGCCAAGATCCATATGTCATCAGAAATGATATCCCTTGTTCCACATCCTCTTCAGAATCAGTCTTGAATTTCTGATAGTTCCCCGTCGATGTACTGCTGCAACCGTTTTTTAATTATCTTAGTACATAGTATGTAATTTACCTTTCTGCGCATATAACACACTTAAGAAACACTTCCAAGCCACACATTGTGTTCATGAGCATCACAAAGTAGAATGTGCATTCATTATTACAAACCATTGTGTGTATTTAGCTCAAATTTTTAATATAATAGGCTTTACGCAGACTGTTCTTAACTACAGTTGTCCTTGAATGAGACATTCACAACCCAGGACTGTCCATAGATAAAATCCCTTACCCCATGTACCTTATTAATCAAAGAGATGAATAACAAATAAATGGACACAAAATGTCTGATGATTATAAGTGCAATGGAAGAAAGTTAAGCAGGAAAAGAGAGGTAGTAAACAAAAATATTTGTTGAATAAATGAAGATTGAACATATGCAGTATTACCACGGATATGAAGAAAAATATATTTTGTATATAATTGGCTGATGTATTCACTGGTATAATCTCTTCGAAGAGAAATTTATCAAAATGTAAAGCACGCATACCCTTTCATTTAGTAATCCTATTTTGAGGTATTTACCTTACAAATATATTTGTGCATAACTCAGATATGTGCACAAGATTACTTTTACATCACTGTATTAAAGGCTAAAAAAGACCTCTAAACAATCGTAATATTTCTCAGTAGGCAATTGGTTAAATAAAATATGAAAATCCATGGAAAGGAAGACTATATACATCAGTTAAAAAGAATTAAGTAGATTAGTTATTCTAATTTGGAAAGCTTTCCAAGATATAAAGCAGAAGAGTTTGTATGAATTATCCCACTGGTATAAAGTACAATATATCCATATGCTTGTGTATATGCCTGGAAAAATTCTGGAAGGAGACACAAGGTTACATCTGGGAAGTTGGATGGATGTCTTCCTAGTGAAACAGACTCATTTTTCATTGTACTGCTTAAAAGTTTTACTGTATGCCTTGCTATTTTCATAGAAGAAAAAAATGTGAAGCACTGAAGTAAACATTGTTTATCTTGTGTATAAAGCTGAAATTCCTTTATAACAACATTGCATTAGATTAGTGATCAAAATAAATATTGAACTTGTTCTGTAAGTATGACCAGTACAAATAAATTATGCCAACTAATCCTACATGGGTTCTAAATTATATTGGTTGGATGACTATATCAATCACATTAAAAGCATAATTAGCAAATTGCTATCTCAAATTGTGATTTAAAAAAAGGAAAAGGAAGACAAGTTACATCACAAATAATGTAGTACCATCCTCAAATGATAAAACTGCTTTAGGATATGACACTGATACATAATACAATTGCATGTCTGGAAAATAAATTTTTTCTGAGAGTAAATCTAATTTCATACGAATTGATTTCCCATACATTTTGATGGAGCCAAGAAATCCCAGGTGTATAACTTTTAATTTTATACAGAGTAAAAAAAAAATAAGGAACACAAAGAATTAATCACCCTTTACTCTTTTTCCACCATTTTGTGGGGCTCTTTTACATTTTCATGCCAATCTCTAAGCCAATGCCATGTTATTTTGTTGTGGAACAAAAAAGAAAAATTGAAGGTTTTTCAATACGTTTTACAAATCTCAAAACTCGTAGACCAAAACTGGTAAACAGAAATGAACATGTGGTCCATGACATTCATAAACTTAGATTCTATAGTAAAATCTTCAATTAAGAGGAATGGCATCTGAAAAAAAAACCCTACATACACATATATACATACATAAGCACATATATGTGTATATACATGTACATTCATATATATGTAGCATCTGCTTATGTATCTATTGAATTACTAATACTTTTGTTATAGATCACTAGTTACTCACCACTTGTCAACTGGGGGCTGCAATGATTCTCATGTGCCCCAAATTTTGTTAGTCTACCGTGTGGTAGACTATCGCAGTAAGGTATTCACATAACTGTTATCAGTTCTCACTCTGGCTTGTAGCTGTTGTAGTTGTGAAAAGCAATTTTTCTGAAATGACTGTTGTTTACTGCACAAAGTAATGCACACAGACACAAAGTAATGCACAAAACAAATACTCTAAAATTGTTTAGACAAAAATGTTTGATTTTCCTGCATACTAGAAGGTCACTCACTAATAATGAGGAATTTCAGGGACTTGGAATTGGCTACAGCTGACATTCTTTTCCTCCAGTGATGTGGTACTCTAATAGCTTATTTTACTGGAGGTGGATATAAAGGCCATATGACAAAGCATAAACTGTTTTTCACCAAGAGACTAACCGATTTCAGATAAAGCAATGTAAGCTCTGTGTGTGTTCTTATTTTCTCAGGAGACCCCATGTGCAGTAATTACCTGAATTTGGAGGGTTGCTAAAGACGGAGGATTATCTGATAACTTGAAGATGCCTATAAAGCATCTCAGATAAAAAGGTACAGAATATGAAGATGGTTTTAACATCTTATGAATGAGCCTCATTTAAAGGTAATTTTTATATGAAATTTTTATCCAGACACATCAATCACATCTACAGAAATTGCTCAAGCATATGAAGAATGATCATTGTCATGAACAGAAACATTCTGACTTAAAATAACAAAAAAAAGTATTATGAGATTTATTATAGAAGATTTGAAAAAAACTAAGAGCAATATAGACAAACAGTATTTCTGTAGACTGACATATGTCAGGAAATCTTTCCTGCAAGGTAAATTATCCTTGAAATAAAATCTGCTGAACTATCTTCCGCTTAATTCTTCTTACTTGTCTGTAATATAGAAAATAATTTCTTAATGGGATAGGTATATCCTTATAGACTACATGGGGGCAATGATGGTTCAGTGATAGAATTCTCACCTCCCATGCAGGGGAACTGAATTCAATTCCCAGCCAACGGACCTCAAGTACAGCTACCACCTGTCTGTCAGGGAGGCTAGTGTGTTGCTATAATGCTAAACGGGTTTCAGTGGAGCTTCCAGACTAAGACCAAATAAAAAGAAAGGCCTGGCAATCTACTTCTGAAAACCAGCCACTGAAAACTCTATGGATCAAAATAGTCTGATCCCATTATGCGTGAGGCCGCCATGAGTCAGGGCCTACTCTATGGTAGTTAACAACAACAACCAATCAAACCAAACCCACTGCCATTGATTTGATTCCAACTCAGAGAGTCCCTATAGGACAGAGTAGATCTGCCCCATCATAGGGTTTCCAAGGAGCAGCTGTGGATTTCAACTGCTGACTTTTTGGTTAGCAGCTGATCTCTCAACCACTGCACCACCAGGGCTCCTAACAACACAATTAACAGTAGACTACATATTGCCTGTTGTAGTTGGCAATTTCAAGGTGCTAGTTTGGCCCAGAACTATCCCTTTTGTTAGATGTGTAAACGTATTTCCTTTTGTTTATTTATATATGTGTATCTTAACAGCTTGTATACTTAAAATATTTTCAATATTAATCTTTCAAAGTTTTCTTACTTAAAAGTATTTATCCAAAGATTGATAGTGCTGGCCTCCTTTTATGAGCAACTCTGGGGCCACAGAACACAGAATTGTAAGGAGAGAACAGAACCTGAAAGTAGGAAAGGCAATCCAATTTCAGAAACTGGATTGTCTGAGGTCTCAGGCAGAGTGCCAGAGTGTTTAAGCAGGTGCTGCAAGAGGCTGGGTGGAGAGAAATATAATCTGACTGAAGCAGGATTACGCAGGTAATAATATAGAGTCAGGGTTCTGGTAATCTTTGTATTCATAGGTCTAAAGCCTGTAACCAGAGGTTCAGGATGCAGTACCCTAGCCCTCCCAGGGAGGAATCTTACCAGAATTCAGGGGGGTTTAAGGATGCCAGGAAAGTACAACACTACAATGCAGAAGAGTGTCAGTGTTCATTAGAAACTGAGATATTTATCCCAGTAATTATAAAGACTTCCAGGTGAGCTTTAAGGCTGTGTCCCACCTCCATCTTTACCACTTGACTGGATTGACATGGGTTGGTATAACTAAGGGCTCCATAAGCCACAGAGCTCATAATTGCATGTCAGATACCAGATCTGGTTGGCAACACAATAGAATGCCAAGCCCGATTAAACAGTGGTGCATAGGGTGCTTATGTATCTCCTGCTATACGCTGACTTCTGATGTCCATTTTGGTCTTTTCTTTCTTTCCTGTCTTAACAATCTCTTGCATTCTTCATGTATGATGTCCTTGATGTCATTCCACATCTCTTCTCGTCTTTGGTCATTAGTGGTCAATGCATCAAATCTAATCTTGAGATGTTCTCTAAATTTAGGTGGGATATACTCAAGGTCGTACTTTGGCTCTTGTGGATTTTTCTAATTTTCTTCATCTTCCACTTGAACTTGCATATGAGCAATTGATGGTCTCCTCTAGAGTCAGCCCTTGACCTTATGACTGACGATACTGTGCTCTTCCATCGTCTCTTTCCACAGATGAAGTCAATTGGATTCCTGTGTATTCCATCTGGCGAGGTATATACTGTTTATGTTCGTGAATAAAGTTATTTGCAGTGACGAACTCATTGGTCTTGCAAAATTCTATCATGCAATCTCAAGCATTGCTTCTATCATCAAGACCATATTTTCCAATTACTTTCTTCTTCTTTGTTTCCAACTTTTGCATTCCAATCACCAGTAATTATCAATGTATCTTGATCGCACATTTGATCAGTTTCAGACTTAGGAAGCTGGTAAAAACCTTCAATTTCTCTATCATCGGCCTTTGTGGTTGGTGCATAAACTTGAATAGTTGTATTACCTGGTCTTCTTGGTACACGTAGAGATATTATCCTATCACTGACAATGTTATACTTCAGGAAAGATCTTGAAATGTTCTATTTGAGGATGAACTTGACACCATTCCTTTTCAATTTGTCATTCCTGGCACAATAGACCGTATGATTGTCTGATTCAGAATGGCCAATACCAGTCCATTTTACATCACTAATGCCTGAGATATTGATGTTTATGTACTCCATTTCATTTTTGATAATTCCAATTTTCCTAGATTCGTACTTCCTACATCCCACATTTCATTATTAATGAATGTTTGCAGCTGTTTCTTCTCATTTTGAGTCATGCCACATCAGCAAATTAAGGTCCCGAAAGCTTGACTCCACCCACGTCATTACAATCTGAAGTACTTTGAGGAGGGAGCTCTTCCTCAGTCGTATTCTGAGTGCCTTTCAACCTGAGAGGCTTACCTTTTGACACTATATTAGACAATGTTTCATTGCTATTCAGAAGGTTTTCACTGGCTAATTTTTTTCAGAAATAGACCACCAGGTCCTTTTTCCTAGTCTGTATTAGCCTGGAAGCTCTGTGGGAACCTGTTACCCATGGGTGGCCTTGCGGGTATTTGAATACCGGTGGCGTAGCTTCCAGCATCACAGCAACATGCAAGCCCCTACACTGGGACAAATCGACAGATGCCTAGGGAAATATTGAAGTTGTAAAGGATTTCATTTTACCTGGATCCACAATCAACACCAGTGGAAGCAACAGTCTAGAAATCAAACAACACATTTCATTGGGCTAATCTGCTGCAAAAGATCTCTTGAAAGTGATAAAAAGCAAAAATGTCACTTTAAGGACTAAGGTGTGCCTAACCCAAGCCATGGTGTTTTCAATCACCTCACATGCATGTGAAAGCTGGACAATGAATAAAGAAGACCAAAGAAATATCAATGTATTTGAATTATGGCGTTGGTGAAGAATATTGATCATACCATGGACTGCCAGAAGAATGAACAAATCTGTCTTAGGAGAAGTACAGCCAGAGTGCTTACTAAAAGTAAGGATGGCAAGACTTTGTCTCACATACTTTGGACATGTTATCAGGAGAGACCAGTGCCTCGAGAAGGACGTTATGCTTGGTAGAGTAGAAAGTCACCAAAAAAGAGGAAGACCCTCAATTAGATGGTTTGACATAGTGGCTGCAGCAGTGGGCCCAAGCATAGCAATGATTGTGAAGATGGCAAAGGACCACGCAGTGTTTCATTCTGTTGTACACAGGATTGATACTTGATGCCACCCAACAACAACATAGGCTGACTGGAGCCCTGCTGGTGCAGTGATTAAGAGCTTGGCTGCTAACCAAAAGGTCAGCAGTTTGAATCCTCTAGCTGCTCCTTGGAAACCCTTTCTTATAAGGGTTGTTATGAGTTGAATGACTCATTGGTAATGGGTTTGAGTGTTTTAAGGCTGACTTGATTCTGGTCAAGGGCGGATCCATTAATTCATACTGCCTTGGGAAGCTGAGGAAGGCAAGGATCAAGGATTTGAAGAAGGTGCAAATGCCTCATGTTTACAGAGTAAATTCTAAACTTTTTGGCCTAGTATGATGGTTAAGTTGTGTGTCAAATTGGCTGGGCCATGTACCTCAGTGGTTTGGCAGTTATGATGTAGTTTGGCAGCTTTTAAATAATGTAATCACCTCTATAATGAGATCTAATATAATGAGATTACCTCCATGATGAGATCTGTTGTGAACAGCCAATCAGTTGAAAGGAAATTTCCTTGGGGGTGTGGCCTGATACAATATAAGTGGACTTTCTGGCTTGGCTTGCTGGCTTTTGCTCACTCTAGATCCTGCAGCTGGCTCCTATTCATCTGACCTCTGGTTCTTGGAACTTGAACTAGCAGCTTATCTGCCATCTTATCTTACCTGTCAGTCTTGAGATTTGGAGGACTCCGCAGCCTGTGAGCCAAAGGCCTCCTAGCTTCCAACCTTGAATTCGCTGGCACTTACAGCTATGTGAGTCAGGAGAAGTCTCCAGCCTGACCCACGAACTTGGGACTTTCCAGCCTCTACAACTGCATTAGCCATTTCCTTCATATAAATCTCATTCTCTCTCTCTCTCATATATTTATACGCTGAACTCGTTTTGCTTCTCTAGAGAACCCAGCCTAAGACACATATCATTCAGGACGTGAACAAGGCTGGCTTCAACTCATCTTTACAAAATTGTCTTTTACTAATCCATTTCTTTCACCTTACAATCTAACCAAATAAATTTTGTGGCATCCACTCTTTATGTTTTAGTATCTTCTGTGCTTTTTTCGATTATTTTCCCACGTTGAAATGTGCTCTTCTAACACCTCTCCAGGTACCTAGCCATGTGTTCAAATTGAATCTATCATTGAAGGCCCTTCCCAAAGATCTCCATAGAGCTTTCACAAAACCAAACCTACCACTGTCGAGTCGGTTCCGACTCATAGCAACCCTATAGGACAGATTAGAACTGCCCCATAGAGTTTCCAAGGAGCACCTGGTGGATTTGAACTGCCAACCTCTTGGTTAGCAGCTGTAGCACTTAACCACTACGCCACCAGCATTTCCCTTTTGGGAAATAGTCACCTTTATACTCTATGACAAACAGAATATGGGTGGCATAAGTGGTTTGTGATTGGATGCTAACCAAAAGGTTGGTGGTTTGAACCCATCCAGCAGTTCTGCAGAGGAAAAGGCCTGGCGATCCCATAAATATAGCCAAGAAAACCCTATGGAGCTATAGTACTCTGTGACATATGTGGTCACAATGAGTCGGGGGCTGAATCCTTGGAAGTTAACAGCAACAACAAACTCTCTGACACTTCACTTTCTGCCTTGCATGATAAATATCACTTTATATTTCTTGCTTCTCCAAGTCTGTAGTATTTTAAGGAAAGATTCCATAATTATAGTTAAATCATCTCTATATGCCTCATGGGGCTTCACATAGAGTTTCACTAAGAAATAAATTTTAACAAATATTTAGTAAATTAATATTTTTCAACCTTGTTCATAAAGAAACTAGTAAAATGTTAAACCTATTTAATACAGATAACACAGCAATGCATTTCTTAGCATCATAATTGTGTTATGCACTGTTGCTTTAGTAATACATGTAATAATATGCATTAGGAAGACCAAAAGTGAAAGAAAGGTTAACTCTCTTTTCTTAAAAAGATCAAATTAGTCCTGCTAAGATTCTCAATATACTTGAATGCCGAATGGGAATATTAACCAGAGCACTAACTACACAAGATTTTACTTCATTGCTGTCTCAGCATTTTTCTGTTGGTATTACATTAATGTTTCTATTGGAAAATTCTTAAAGTAACTGGTAATTAAATAATCAAGTAATGGATGTAATAAGGCAGTACTGGATGATAGAAGCCACCTCTGAGCAAATCAATACTCACAAAGAGCACCAAGATAAGTGTGCTTATCTGGAATCATTGTATGGTAAACAAATCCTCCTTATGATTTGGGGAACTCCACCTTAAACAAAGAATATCCTTCAAGATGCAGAAAACATTAGTAGTCATAAATGGGTTAATCAAAGGAGCGGTGTCAAAGGTTATAGCCTAGACAGTACTGCTTGTTTTTTACATCTATTTGTAATGCTTTGGGACATATTGATTTTCCTTCAAGTGTATATTTCTCTCAGTGGAGAACAGATCCTCCTGGGACTTTAAAAATGATTTAATTCCTAATACCAAAAGCTCAGCAGTCTTGAGCAGTCCTGCAACACAAACCATAGCATATGGGTTGGGATTGAAAGTACTTCAGTGAGGAATCAGAATTTTAGGGAGGTATTATTTGGAATGAAGAAATACTATAAAATGTGGATCATTGTAATCGATGAATTAATAACACCCTTTTTCAATTGCCCATTTCACTCTCTCAGGTGTGGGTTGTTCCTGTTAGAAATAAAGGATGTTGTGGCAAGTTAAACAATAAGAACCCTGTGATTTTACAGGAGGTAATAAATCTAAACTTATGTTGTTAATATTCAGATTTAACACCCAGGACAGTTATGGGAATTGTTTTTGTTGCCTTGGAACCTATTTTAATGGTAATTTATAAGGTCATTTGGGGCACGTAAATTCCAGAAGGTCATGCATATTGATTGAATAGAATCCAGCTGACCTATAGAAAGATCGCTTTGGTCCTGTGAGAGGATTCAAACATTTCAACATCTTCCAATCATAGTAGACCAGTATCAGGTTTAAATAAGTGTCAGGCAAACCCTGGTAAGCACAACATGAGGAACAATAGGATGTGGGTGTTTTAGGTATGTATTACTCAGCAGTAACATGGATAAAAGAATGCTATTTAGGAATGAACACACTCATCACTCCAGGTGGAAAAGGGTTTAACTTTTTCACAACTAATTTCAGCTGGAGATTTCAAATCTCTTTAAGAAGTAGGGGAATAAGGAAAATTTCAAATAAGAAGCTGTCATTCAAATAAGCCTGTCATTACACTGTGGAACACATTACATTGTAGAACACATGGGTTATTGCTGCCCAAAGACAATACTATTATTGATAAATTAAAAATGTTTCAATTTAGGAATTGAGCTTACTATTCTATAGAAGTCACACACACTGAAGAAAGGTTACACATCTCTGATCTTTTGGTTATTTATTTTGTAATTCTTAGGTCTGCACATATCTACCTGCTTTCTCTTCTCTTTATCAATAATTATAACAATATAATTTCTGCTATTGAGAATACCACTGAAAAGAAATGAACATTCCAAAGAGATATGGACTAAATCATTGCACTAAGATCATTTACTCATTCTTTCACAGAGCAAATATTTATTGAGCACTTCTGAATGCCAGATACTGTTCTAGGTCCTTGAATATAGTAGTAAACAAAACTAGAAGGAGGAAAAAAATAGAACAAAATGTAGAAAGAAATCTGCCTTTATAAAATCTGCCCTAGTGAGGATAAACATTTACAAATAATTAAATAAACAAAATATATAGAATATTGGTTGATAAATGAGATAAAAAAGAAAGCATAAAGGGAAATTACCAAGGAATACCTTACATATACCCCACACATCTGTCAGTTTATCATACTGTGGGGGATTGCATGTTGCTGTGATGCTGGAAGCTATGCCACTGGTATTTCACATATCAGCAGGGTCACCAATGGTGGACAGATTTCAGCAGAGCTTCTAAACTAGGACAGACTAGGAAGAAGGACCTGACAGTCTACTTCCAAAAAAATTAGCCAGTGCAAGCCTTATGAATAGTAGTAAAACATTACCTGATATAGATCCAGAAGATGAGGCCCTCAGGTTGGAAGGCACTCAAAAGATGACTGGGGAAGAGCTGCTTCTCAAAGTAGAGCGGACCTTAATAACATGGACAGAGTCAAGCTTTTGGGACCTTCATTTGCTGATGTAGCATGACACAAAATGAAAAGAAACAGCAGCAAACACCCATTAATAATAGAAAGTAGAAGGTATGAAACTAGAAAAATTGGAAGTCATTAAAAATGAAGTGAAACGTGTAAAGATTGGTATCCTAGGCATTAGTGACCTAAAATGGACTGGTATTGGCATTTTGAATCAGGCAATTATATGGTCTACTACACTGGCAATGAGAAATTGAAGAGGAATGGTGTTGCATTCATCCTTGAAAAGAACATTTCAAGATCTATCCTGAAGTACAACCCTGTCAGTGATAAGATAGTATCTTTACACCTATAATAAAGACAAGTTAATATGACTATTATTCAAAATTATGCACCAACCACTACTGCTAAAGATGAGGAAGTTGAAGATATTTACCAACTTCTGCAGTCTGAAATTGATCAAACATGCAATCAAAATGCATTGACAATTACTGGTGATTAGAATGCAAAAGTTGGAAACAAAGAAGGAGGAACAGTAGTTGGAAAATATGCCTGGTGATAGACATGGTGCCAAAAATCACGTGATTGAATTTTGCAAGACTAATGATTTCTTCATTGCAAATACCTTTCTTCACCTACATAAACAGTGACTAAACACATGGACCTTGCCAGATGGAATACACAGAAATCAAATTGACTACATACATGAGAAGACATGATGGACAAGCTCAATATCATCAGTGAGAACAAGGTCAGGGGCCAACTGTGGAACAGACCATCAATTGCTCATACACAAGTTCAAGTTGAAACTGAAGAAAATTAGAACAAGTCCACAAGAGCCAAAGTACAACCTTGAGTATATCCCACCTGAATTTAGAAACCACCTCAAGAACAGATTTGATGGATTAAACACTAATGACCGAAGACCAGACGAGTTGTGGAATGACATCAAGGCCAACGTACATGAAGAAACCAAGAGGTCATTAAAAAGACAGGAGAGAAAGAAAAGACTGAAATGAATGTCAGAAGAGACTCGGAAACTTGCACTAGAATGTCAAGTAGCAAAAGCAAAAGGAAGAAATGAAGTAAAAGAGCTGAACAAAAGATTTCAAAGGGCAGCTCCAGGGGATAAAGTATGCTAATGAAACATTCAAAGGGCTAGAGTTAGAAAACCAAAAGAAAAGAACATGCTTGGCATTTCTCAAGCTGAAAGAACTGAAGAAAAATTCAAGCCTCGAGTTGCAATATTGAAAGATCCTATGGGAAAAATATTAAATGAAACAGAAAGCATCCAAAGAAAGCGGAAGAAATACAGAGTCAATGTACAAAAAGAACTGGTTGACATTCACTTATTTCAGGAGGGAGGTTATGATTAAGAACCAATGGTACTAAAGGAAGAAGTACAAGCTGCACTGAAGGCATAGATGAAAAACAAGGCTCCAGGAATTGATGGAATATCAATTGAGACCTTTCAACAAACAGATACAGGGCTGGAAGCACTCACTCGTCTATGCCAAGAAACTTAGAAAACAGCTACCTGGCCAACCGACTTGAAGAGATCCACATTTGGCGCTCATCCTAAAGAAAGGTGTTTTAAGCTGGGTTCTCTAGAGAAGCAGAACCAGTAAAGTATGAGTATATGTATACCTTTGTTGTTACTAGGTGTCATCAAGTAGGTTCTAACTCATAGCAACCCTATGTACAACAGAACAAAACACTGCCCATTCTTGCAACATCCTCACAATCATTGTTATGTTTAAACCCACTGTTGTAGCCACTACGTTGATCCATCTCATTGAGGGTCTTTCTGTTTTTCACTGACCTTTTGTTTTTTTTCTACTTTACCAAGCATGATATCCTTTTCCAGGGACTGATCCCTCCTGACAACATGTCCAAAGTATGTGAGATGTAGTCTCACCATTCTGGCTTCTAAGGAACATTCTGATTGTACTCCTTTCAAGACACTTTTGTTCTTTCTTTTGGTAGTCCATGGTATATTCAATATTCTTTTCCAACACCACAATTCAAAGGTGTCAATTCTTCTTTGGTCGTCCTTATTCATTGTCCAGCTTTCACAGGCATAGGACGTCATTGAAAACACCATGGTTTGGGTCAGGCACACCTTAGTCTTCAAGGAGAGGTCTTTGCTTTTCAACACTTTAAAGAGGTTTTTTTGCAGCAGATTTGCCCAATGCAATGTGTCTTTTGATTTCTTGACTGCTGTTTCCATGGGTGCTGATCATGAATTAAAGTAAAATGAAATCCTTGACTTCAACTTTTTTCCCATTTATCGTGATATGGCTTGTTAGTCCAGAGGTGAGGAGTTTTGTTTTCTTTATGTTGAGGTGTAACTTGTACTGAAGGCTGCAGCCTTTGATATTCATCTTCAAGTCCCCTCACTTTCAGCAAGCAAGGCTGTGCCATCTACATAATACAGGTTGTTAATAAGTCTTCCTCCAATCCTGATGCGCTGTTCTTCTTCATATAGTCCAGATTCTTGGATTATTTGCTCAGCATACAGATGGAATTGTATGGTGAAAGGATACAACCCTGACACACACCTTTCCTGACTTTAAACCATGTAGTATCCCCTTCTTCTGTTCAAATGACTGCCTCTTGATCTATGCACAGATTCCTCATAAGCACATTTAAGTGTTCTGGAATTCCATTCTTTGCAATGTTATCCATAATTCATTATGATCCACATAGTCAAATGCCTTTGCATGGTCAATAAAACACAGGTAAACATTTTCTTGGTATTCTCTGCTTTCAGCCAGGATCTATCTGACACCAGCAATGACGTCCCTGGTTCCTCATCCTCTTCTAAATCCAGCGTGAATTTCTGGCAATTCCCTGTTGATATGCTGCTACAGCTGCTTGTGAACAATCTTCAGCAAAATTTTACTTGTGTGTGATATTAATAATATTGTTCAATAATTTCCACATTCGGTGGGATCATCTTTCCTGGGGATATGTATCTCTTCCAGTCAGTTGTCCAGGTAGCTGTCTTCCAAATTTCTTGGCATAGACGAGTGAATACCTTCAGCACTGTATCTGTTTGTTGAAACATTTCATTTGGTATTCCATCAATTCCTGGATCCTTGTTTTTCACCAATACCTTCAATGCAGCTTGGACTTCTTCCTTCACTGCCATTGGTTCCTGCTCACGTGATAACTCCTAATATGGTTGAATGTCTGTGAATTCTTGGTTGCATAGTGGTTAAGTGCCACTAACCAAAAGGTCAGCAGTTTGAATCCACCAGGTGCTCCTTGGAAACTCTATGGGACTGTTCTACTCTGTCTATAGGGTCACTATGAGTCAGAATTGACTCGACGGCAATGGGTTTATATACATACACAGAGAGAGAGAGAGAGGTTTATATCAAGGAACTGGCTCGCACAGTTTTTAGAGGCTGGGTAATGTCCCAAGTTCATGGGGGCAGGAAAGAAGATTCTGCTGATTTATGTAGCCTCAGGGGCTGGCAAACCCAAGATAAGCAGGTAGGAGAGCAGGCTGTTGCAGGCTGTGAAGACAGACGAATCTTGAGATCAGCAGGCAAGCTGCTTGCTAAAGTCCCAAGAACCAGAGGTCAGAGGAACAGAAGCCAGCTGCAGAATCTAGAACAAGCAAAAGCACCAGCAAAGTGAGCAGGAAGTAGGCAGAGGAAGGCAGAGAGATGAAGGCTGATGGGGCGGTGAGCCACCACAGGCCCCACCCCCCACCAGTGCCACTCAGCAAATTCCATTATGAGGGTGATCATGTATCAGATTTCAACACGGAAGTGATCAGAACATTATACAACTGCCGAAACACTGAGAATCATGGCCCAGGCAAGCTGACAAACAATCTCAACCATCACAAAAGGTGATCCAACAAAATGCAGAAATTATCAAAAAATATCATTAATACCACACACAAGAAAAATTTTGCTGAAGATCATTCAAAAGTAACTGCAGCAGTATATCAACAGGGAACTGTCAGACAATTCAAGCTGGATTCAGAAGAGGACCCGGAATGAGGGGTATCATTGCTGATGTCAGACGGATCTTGGCTGAAAGCAGAGAATACCAGAAAGATGTTTACCTGTGTTTTATTGTCTATGTAAAGGCATTCGACTGTGTGGATCATATAAAATTATGGATAATATTATGAAGAATGGGAAGTCCAGAATACTTAATTATGCTCATGCACAACCTGTACATAGACCAAGAAGCAGCCATTAGAACAGAACAAGGGAAAGATGCATGATTTAAATCAGGAAAGGTATGCATCAGGGTTGTATCCTTTCATGATAATTATTTAATCTGTATGCTGAGCAAATAATCTGAGAAGCTCAACTATACAAAGAAGAACAGAGCATCATGACGGGAGGAAGACTCATTAACAACCTGCAATATACAGTTGACACAACCTTGCTTGCTGAAAGTAAAGAGGGCTTGAAACACTAACTGATGAAGATCAAAGACCACAGCCTTCACTATGGATTACACCTTAACATAAAGAAAATAAAAATCCTTACAACTGGATCAATAAGCAACATCATGATAAATGGAGAAAAGATTGCCATTCTCAAGGATTTCATTTTACTTGGATCTACAATCAACACCCACGGAAGCAGCAGTCGAGAAATCAAACTACACATTGCACTAGCCAAATCTGCTGCCAAAGAACTTTTTAAAGTGTTAAAAAGCAACGACATTACTTTAAGGACTAAGGTGTGCCTAACTCAAGCCATGGTATTTTCAATTGCCTCATATGCATGTGGAATCTGGACAAAGAATAAGAAACCTGGAGAAGAATCGATGCCTTTAAATTATGGCTTTTGCAAAGAATATTGAATACACCATGGACTGTCAGAAGAATGAACAAATCTCTCTTGGAAGAAGTATAGCCAGAATTCTCATTAGAAGCAAGGATGGCAAGGCTTTGTCTCACATACTTTGGACATATATCAGGAGATACTAGTCCCTGGAGAAGGACATCATGCTTGGTAAAGGAGAGGATCAAGGAAAAAGAGGAAGACTCTTAATTAGATGGATTGACACAGTAGCTGCAACAATGAGCTCACACATAACAACAATTGTGAGGATGGTATAGGTGGAGAGAGATTACGAAAGATCTTGTGGACTGTTATCAGGACACTGACTTTACTATGAGTAAGATGGGAAGCCACTGCAGTGTCTGGAGCAGATGAATACATGATTTCACTTACATTTTAAAAGAATCTCTCTGCCTACCATATTGAGATAAGTTGCTGGAGGACAAAGGCAGAAGCAATGAGAAAAATGAAGACAGTTTGTAGTAATACATGCAAGAGATAATGGGGCTTAGACCAGAGTGTTTTCCCTGGAGGCAGTTAGAAATTTTCAGGTTTGAAGTTTGAGCTAACAGGGTTTGGTAATTGATTGTGTGTAGAGTGTTAGAGAAACAGAAGAGTCAAGAAGAACTCCAAGATTTTTCACCTCAGCAAATTGATGAATGGGATTGCCTATCACCAAGATGAGGAAGACCACAAGGGAAGCCAACTTGGCAGAATAGATATCAGAAGTTTGGTTTTAGACACACTATGTTGGAGATGCCTATTAAGCACAAAAACATGCATCAAAAAGAATCTGGAAGATGTTTTGAAGGTGGAATAAAAAGCTGTCAGAAAGGGTAAGACCAACATTTAGAGGTGAGGTTGAGGAGGTATCAACAAAGGAGTAGGAGCCCAGTGAAGTAGGAGAAATAAAAAGATAATGTGAATTTAAGACCAGAAAGGGATGAAGGTATTTGAAGGAGGATGGAACGACCAACTGTGACATATTCTTCTGTTAGCTCAAGTAGAAGAAAAATAGAGCTTTGGATGTAATAATATAAAGATAAATGGTAAAGCAACAAGGACAGTTTCAATGTGCTGGTCCTATACAATTATTGTAGAAAGCATAGGAGAAGAGGAATTAAAATGATGAGCAGAAAAAAAATTTTCAAGTAGTTTTGTGTAGGCAGTACAGAAATGAGGCAGTAGATATAAAGAGATGTGGAATCGAGAGAGTTTTGAAGATGTAAGAAATTGCATGATAGTGATTCAATACAGAAAATTTGATTATGTAGGAATAAAAAGAAGAATTGCTAGGTCGATACCCTTAAACACACAAGAGGGCATGGACTCTGGTGCACAAATGGAGAAGTTTTCCTTAGGTTAAGTTTACAGTTAGCTTATCCATAATTAAAAGAAGGAAGAAAACAATTGTTGTTACGTGCTGTCGAGTCAGTTACAGTTCATAATGACCCTATGTACAACAGAACAAAACACAGCCCTGTCCTATGCCACCCTCACAAGCATTGTTATGTTTTGAGTGTTTGTTGTAGCTACTTGTAAATCCATCTCATTGAGGGCTTTTCCTCTTTTGTTGACCCTTTACTTTATCAGGGATGATGTCCTTCTCCAAGTACTGGTCTTCCTGATAACCTGTTCAAACTACCTGAGACAAAGTCTTGTCATCCTTCCTTCTAAGAAGCATTCTGGCTGTACTTCTAAGACAGATTTGTTCATTCTTCTGGCAGTCCATGGTATATTCAATATTCTTTGCCAACAACTTAATTCAAAGGTGTCAATTCTTCTTCAGTCTTGTTTATTTGTCATCCAGTTTTCACTTGCTTATGAGGCAAATGAAAATATCATGGCTTCAGTCAGGTGCACCTTAGTTCTCAAAGTGACATTTTTGCTTTTTAACATTTTAAAGAGGTCTTTTGCAGCAGATTTGCCCAATGCAATCCATCTTTTGATTTCTTGACTGCTGCTTCTATGGGTGTTAATTGAGGATCCAAATAAAATAAAATCTTTTACAACTTAAATATTTTCTTCATTTATCATGATGTTGCTTATTGGTCCATTTGTGAGGATTTTGGTTTTCTTTATGTTGAGGTGCAATCCATAGTGAAGGCTGTAGTCTTTGATCTTCATTAGTAAGTGCTTCAAGTCCTCTTTACTTTCAGCAAGCAAGGTTGTGTCATCTGCATACTGCAGGTTGTTAATGAGTTTTCCTCAACCCTGATGCCACATCATTATTCATATAGTCAAGCTTCTCAGATTATTTGCTCAGCATACAGATTGAATAAGTATGAAAGGTTACAACCCTGATGCACACCTTTCCTGACTTTAAACCACGAAGTATCCCCTTGTTCTGTTCAAACAACTGCTTCTTTATCTATGTACAAGTTCCACATGAGCACAATTAAGTGTTCTGGGATTCTCATTCTCCACAACATCTTTCTAAAAGCATTAGCACAATATAAAGGTAGGTAGATATTTAAGGAGCCCTGGCAATGAAGTGGAAACACTGGTGGCATAAGTGGTTAAGAATTAAACTGCTAGCAACGTTTACAATAGCAAAAAGATGGAAACTACTAAGGTGTCCATCAATGGATGAAAGGATGAACAAATTATGGTATATTCACACAATGAAATACTACACAATGATAAAGAACAACGATGAATCTGCAAAACATCTCATACATGGATGAACCTGGACAGCATTATGCTGAGTGAAATTAGTCAGTCACAAAAGGATGAGTACTGTATACCACCACTATTATAAAAACTCAAGAAAAGGTTTAAACACAGAAGAAAACATTTTTTAATGGTTATGAGGGTGGGGAGGGAGGAAAGAGGGATTCACTAAAAAATAGTACACAATAATTATTTTAGGTGAAGGAAAAGACAACACACAATACAGAGGAAGTCGGCACAACTGGACTAAACAAAAAGCTAAGAAGTTTCATGAATACAACCAAACACTTCAAGGGACAGAGTAGCCAGGGCAGGGGTCTGGAGACCATGGTTTCGGGGAACATCTAGGTCAACTGGCATAACAAAGTGTATTAAGAAAACGTTCTGCATCTCACTTTGTGAGTGGTGCCTGGGGTGTTAAACACTAGCAAGTGGCCATCTTAGATGCATTGATTGGTCTCAACCTACCTGGAGCAAAGGTGAATGAAGAACACCAAAGACATAAGGCAAAGATGGGCCCAAGAGACAGAAAGGGCCACATAAACCAGAGACTCCATCAGCCTGAGACCGGAAGAACTAGATGATGCCCAGCTACCACCAATGACTCCCCTGATAGGGAACACAACAGAGAATCCCTGATGGAGCAGAAGAAAAGTGGGATGCAGGACTCAAATTCTATATAAAAAAAAAAAAGGCTTAATGGTCTGACTGAGACTGGAGGGACCCCAGAGGGCATGGCCTCAGAACTCCCTGTTAGCCCAAAACTAAAACCATTCCTGAAGCCAACTCTTCAAAGATTAGACTGAACTACAAGACATAAGAATGATACTGATGAGGAGTGTACTTCTTAGCTCAAGTAGACACATGAGTCTATGTGGGCAGATTCCTATACAGAGGCGAGATGAAAAGGCAGAGGGAGATAGGAGCTGGTTGAATGGACACGGGAAATACAGGGTGGAGAGGAGGAGTGTGCTGTTACATTATAGGGAGAGCAACTGGGGTCAGATAACAATGTGTGTATAAGTATGAGAAACTGACTTGCACTGTAAACTTTCACTTAAAGCACAATAAAAAAATAAAAGTTGGGCTGCTAACCAAAAGGTCAGCAGTTTGAATCCACCAGGCACTCCTTAGAAGCCCTATTGGAAAGCTCTACTCTGTGCTACAGGATCACTATGAGTCGGAATTTACTAGATGGCAATGGGTTTGGTATCTTGGTTTTGGTGATGAAATGGCTAAGTTCTGGGCTACAAAATGAAAGGTGACTTGTTTAAACCCACCAGTGGCTTTGCAGGAGAAAAGACCTGGTGACCTGCTCCCATAAAAATCATAGCCTAGGAAACCCTACAAGGCAATTCTACTGGATGATAGATAGATTACATAGATAGATAGATAGATAGATAGATAGACAGACAGACAGACAGACAGACAGATAGATGATAGATAGATAGATAGATAGATAGATAGATAGATAGATAGATAGATAGATAGATAGATAGATAGATAGATGATAGGTAGGTAGATAGGTAGATAGATGATAAATGATTGATAGACAGACAGATAGATAAATGATAAATGATTTACAGACAGACAGACAGATAGATAGACAGACAGATAGGTGATGATAGACAGACGACAGACAGGTGATTGGATGGATGGATGGATGGATGGATGGATGGATGGATGGATGGATGGATGGATGGATGGATGGATGGATGGATGGATGGATGGATGGATGGATGGATGGATGGATGGATGGATGGATAGGTAGATAGGTAGGTAGGGAGGGAGGGAGGGAGGTAGATAGGTAGATAGGTAGATGATTGATAGAAAGAGAGAGAGATAGCAGTGGTAGTTCTTCACTGGTAGAATTCTCCCTTCTGTGCCAGAGATCTGGGGTCTCTATGAGTCAGTACCAAGTCAACGGCAATGAATTTTGTTTGTTTTTATGCAGGAGACCTGGGTTCAATTCCCAGACAATGTATCTCATATACAGTTACCTCCTGTCTGTCAGTGGAGGCTTGTGTGTTGCTATGATGCTGAACAGGTTTTAATGAAACTTTCAGACTAAAATGGACTGGAGAGAAAGGACTGGTGATCTACTTTCAAAAATCAGCTAATGAAAACCCTGTGGATCACAACAGTCCAATCTAAAACCCATCATGGGGATGGTGCAGGATCTTACAGCATTCTAATCCCATTGTGCATGGAGTCACCATAATTCAGGGCAGACTTGATGGCAACTAACAACAACAGCAACTAGATATTGTGGAGGCCATCTTTGAAGTGCTTACATGATTTTTTCTCTAATGTTTCACAAAAATAGAATGAAAGATCATAAAATGAGGGTGATAATGAGAAAAAGAAAGTCAAGGAAAGAAGGAAAGGTGCAAGAAACAGCCTCTAAGATTGCTGTCAATGATCTCTGCCTTCTTGTATTCATGCCTTGAGTAATCCCCTTCCCGCATGTGTGGACAGGACCTAGTGACTCATTTCTAACAGATAGAATATAGCAAAAGTGAGGAGATGTCATTTCCAAGATCCATTTCGCTCTCTCCCTGAACTTTCACTATTGAATAAGCAAGCTGCAATGTTGTGAGCTGCCATTTGGAGATGCCTACATGGCAATGGGAAATGATGTCTCTTAGGCCTTCCAACAACCATGCAAGTGAGCCTAGAAGTGAGTCCACTCTCATTCAAGCTTCAGGTGACTGTATCCCTGGCCAACACTTTGTTGCAGCCTTGTGAGGGACTTCTAGCTAGAGGCCTTCAACTAAGCTTTCCCCAATTCACGACCCTCTGCACTTGGCTGCTAATCAAAATGTCATGGGTTCAAATCCACCGGCCATTCCATGGGAGAAAAATGTGGCAGTCTGTTTCCACAAAGATTTACAGCCTTGGAAACCCTATGGAACAGTTCTACTCTGTCCTATAGGATCACTGTAAGTCAGAAGCAACTTGGCGGCAGCAAATTTGGAACCTGCAATGTAATTATTTTTTTTTGTTTTAAGCCACTAAACCTTTGGGTGATTTGTAACATAACAATAGATAACTAATACAGAAGGTATAAAATGATTATCCACAGAAGTATAAAAGTAAAAGGACTAGGCAAATATACTATGATTTCCAGGAAGCATTAAGGGACCTCAATAGAATGACGGTTGTGAATTTTAAGTAAAAACTATATGAATATGTGTTTTTCTCCATATATGGAGAGATAGATTTAATTAGGATTGGGATTTTGCCAGATGAATACGACAAAATTAGAGAGGGGCAAGGGAGTTGAAGTATCTTTCAACGGAATGATTATAATGATTGCTCACGGAATTTAATTTGGGCAAGAAGGAAATTAAAGGTCTGAGAATTGAAAAGAAAAAAGGTAACAAGATAAATAGATCATAATCCTGGTGGGGTCAAAGAGTGTTGAATTCAGAGACCCATAGGAAGTGAGCTGAAAAGACAAATTTTGGTGGTCACAAATCAGGAAGTTTGAGATTATTGGTGGGTTTTATTAATAGTGACAAGGCTTATATTGTGACCATGAAAGTTAGTGGCTCTGGTAGCACAAAGGACAAGATCGTTGAAGGAATGAATATTACGGTCCAAGAAGCCAGGATAGGATATTAAAGTAAATATTGAAATCACTAAGAATTATAACAGAAATAGTGTTAGACAAAGAAAACAGAGTTAGGAACCGGAATCTTCAAAGAATTAAAGACCTATGGGTTGGAAGATAACAGCAACAATAAGGGGTAGAGGGTGATTTGTTTGACCTAATGGCATGAGAATAAAATTTGCATTTTCCAGGAATCTGGGTGAGATTTACCATCTAAAAACTGCCATGAAGGATTTTATTGAACATATTAAGAATTATTCAGAAATGTTATCATTGGATCATGTGGAATAAAAACACTGAGTAGTTTTCATTCTGCCCACTTTCCTTCCGGAAACTTTCCTGAACATTCAGACTGGGGATAATTAACTTTTAGGGCCCCATACTTCCACCCATTAGAACATTTATCACACTGTTGGGTGATTGTCTGTTGTGTTTTCTGTGCCTTTAGCCTCTAAGCCTCATCATTGCAAGGACCATGAGTGTTGTATTCCAGGTGTGTTCCCAATACCAGCCACTGCTTATAATATATTAGTTGCTTCATAAACATTTGTTGACTACAGAAAGAGAAAACTGGTTGTTTTACAAACCATCTTAAAGGTATGCACATAATATTATTGAGTACATTTCAGAGTTATTTCTCAGGCACTATTTTTTTTTTATTCTAGTACTTCTACACAGAATAATTCATTTCATCCTCCTAACCCCTCTCCCAGAAGATTACTATTTGTACTTTTTCCATTATTACAGATTAAAAACAGTGAGGTAGAAAATCTTGTCCTAAGCCATGCAGTAAAGAACTGGAAACTTTCACCCAAAACAAGGTAAAATATTAGAAAAAAAAGAACTAGGAGAGCCAGGATTCAAATCCAGCAGTCTCACTGGAATGATTTCATCCATCCACTCATGAAGGTAAAAATGCATGACAGTGCAAAAGACTTCCTTGACATGGTCCAACACACACCATTTTCATCCCATTAGAAAACAAAGTGATTATGAACAGAAAGAAAATGAAAAAGAGATAGTAGAAACACTTCATTGATTTCAAATTGTTTCAACTGCCAATGATGAGGATTTTATAATTTAAATAACCTCAATGATGCATGAAAAGGTGACACAGTGAATAAAAACATCAACATTTCTAGCATCATCAATCACTGAAAATGAGTCAGCAGACTTTATACAATCTTTAACTGACAATGTATTTCAAAACTGATCATTTAAACGAGATGGGAAGCATAAATGAGCTGGACATACCTCAGGGTATTTATTTGACTCTCCTTGAACAAAATTCTGAGGGAGATGAGGTTAAAGTAAAACAAAAAGTGGTTCCATGCAAAATCAAATAAAAATGCCATCAACTGAAATATTATTTATGAGATTATTTCAGCAAAATGAATTCTTTTTAATGTTATTTTTAAATGTAACTTTGTATTCACTTCTTTTTAAACTGCCAAATATATATTAAAATGAGATATATTCAAAGAAGAAATAACATTCAAGTTCTTTTTATGGCCTGCAAATAGCACACATGCTTGTCTTTTTCTCTCATTCTCACATTTTTATCCAAGATTTCATGCAGACTAGAGTGTTTAATGATATGAAAATAGAGTGGTTTGAATTATTTCAACTTCTCTCCCTCTTCTTCTGGAATTCCAAGTGAAATATGGGAGAGAAAGTTATTAGTGATTGTGGTATCATTAAGATGGCTGGTAATATTGTACAATACCTACTACTCTATAAGGCCTACTATTAAGACATTATTACACAGTTTAAGTATAAGGGGGAGTGGTTTGGAAAGGCTTAAAATGACAGGTGGCGTATGAACAAACAAATACAGCCTAATCTTCAGGATCCTGAGTGCTTTGTATGGAAAATGCCTGGCTATGCTATTATTAAGCTTTTTTACTACAGCACTAAAATGACTAATTTATGCATTTAAATTTATGGGTAAAGAACTTAGCTACCAGCAGTAAATTATAGCAGTAAAGTAGAATGCCTATGGAATGGTATCAGAATTCTAGATTATTTGGAGAGAGTATGGTGCCCTACTCAAAGAGCTTATCAATAATAAATCGAGCAAATATTAAAAAGTAGTGTTGAAAAGGATTTTATAATAAATTTCTAAAGTAAGAGAGAACTACAGTCACATGTCACTTGACACCAACAATATGTTCCATGACAGGATGCTATATGACTTGGATGTTGTGTAAGCACCATATTATCTGCAGGCAGTCCCCGGATTCTGAATAAGTTCCATTCCTATTCCTTTCTTTAAGTGGAATTTGTACGTAAGTCAGAAGAGTTAGGTACGGTTTATATCTAACATCAATTAATAAGATGGTTGTCTTAGTATATAGTGTACTTTTTGATGCATAAAAAACATTAAACACTTCCAGATACACTAAAATACTTCAACATAATAATATGGTAATATTACTAATAATGTTTTGATGCATGTCGAAAAGTAGCACCCGTTTGTTCTTATAAACCGTTGTAAATACCTCAAATTTTTAATATAACAGGTTTTACAGGGGTTGGGACCATGGTCGTATACACAGTCAGACATTGCCTGAACAGACATCATGTGCCGCACGACTGTGTATTATTATGTATGGTAGTTGAAAAGTCTTTTAACGATGATGTTAATAAAGGTTGCACATTTCAATTCAGGTACACACTGCTTAGGCCTAGATATAGAGAACATTTTCAGTACCGAACATGTTCTTCAATTGTTGCAATGTATGGTGATTCACCAACTAGCCCCTTAGAATACTTAGGCTTAACATAGCGTATAATCGCTCCCCTTTGTCATTCTTGTGTGAGAGAACAAAGGATAGAGGATATGGTAATACGGATAACAGAAGGAAGACTTCTTCTATAAGAATATGCATGTGTTTATTTGTGTATATATATATGTGTGTATAGGTATGTATATAGATGCATACATATGAAGGTAAGTCCAAAAGTATTGCTACTAGGGTTTCAGTTCATACATGCACAAGACTGTTTCAAACAAAATGTGTTTAAACATGTCTCTGTGATCAGTGGAGGGCTGCAGACAAGTTTTCTCAGTAATACACTTGTCTTAATCTTGTTTGGGTGCCTTAAAAAAAAAATGGATACTTGTTTGTGCCATGGAGAAAAATGATTTTGAGGTCTTGGCTAATATCAAATTTTTAACAGAGCTCAAGTGGACATACTCCCAAATCATTGAGACTTTGCAACAAGCTTATGGAACACTTCCCCACATAACAATTTTTAGATGGACCAAGCATGTTAAAGAAGGTGGGGAAGACCTCAAATATTAGCCAAGAGTGGGAAGACCACTCAGAAGGTTACGGCAACTGTTTTGGGGGGATTTCAAAGGGGTAGTTTTGATAGGCTTTCTTCAAGGACAAAGGATGATCATGGCGGCTTATTATGAAGAAGTTTTAAGAAAACTGAAGACTGCATCGGTGAGAAAAAGGCCAGGAAATTTGCTCCGAGGAATTTTTTTCCATCATGACAATGCACTGGCTCATTCTTCAAGGGTAGCAAGGGCTGTCCTATAGGAATTTCATTGGAAAACCTTACTCCATTCACCCCACAGCACTGATCTTGCCCCTTCAGACTTTGTTTTGTTCCCAAAACTCGAAGAACATTTAAAGGAACACGATTTGAGTCCCTCGAGAATGCCAAACTGCTGTTTTGACATGGTGTAAATTGAAGAGCACAGAAATCTTTGGGGAAAGATTAGAGAGATGGAAACATTGCCTTCAGAAGCGTATAGACCTAGATGGAGGATATGTCGAGAAACAATAGCTTCACATTTTGATATTTTTGTTTAACAAAGGTTTCCATGATTTTGTAGCAATACTTTTTGACTTACCCTCTTATACATGCTTGTTATACAAGCTCTATTTTTTTTTATTCATGTATGTTTATGTATACAGCTATAAATATATAATTTTATTAGGAATGGAAGAGAAAGATAAATCGATGAAAAAACTGGAGGATAGCTACAGAAAGTGAAAGCAGGTTTGAATAAGTGTTACTAACAGAAACAGATGTGGCATTATACAATTTCATCTGGTCCAAAATGAAAGTCAAATAGTATTACAGCTATAGTGAAATCTTGGAGATCTGCTCAGCCAGTGGTTCATAAAAAAAACAGATTTTAATGAAATTTTTTCAATACACAAACGCCTGGGCCCTGTCCTAAACCTACCACATTAGGATTCTCAGGGTGGAAGTCAGGGAGGGATAAGATGTGTAGTTTTGGTAAAGACCCTCTGATGGAATGCAGCTACCTCAATATTATACCTAAGAAAACCAATCCCAATTCCTAAGTATTGTAATACCTTTTTATTTAGTAATAAAAGACAAAAACTCAACAGTTTTTAATCATTTTGCAAAAGACGATTGTAATTTAAATATCGCTATCTCAC
Organism: Loxodonta africana; assembly: GCF_030014295.1. NCBI lineage: Eukaryota > Metazoa > Chordata > Mammalia > Proboscidea > Elephantidae > Loxodonta > Loxodonta africana. Next base: position 106,717,403 of record NC_087343.1, on the reverse strand, counting down.
CCAATCACTGCAATGCTGCATATAATTTATATATATTCCTTGCCAACTGTCAAAAACATACAAATAACTCAGAAAATGTCAAGAAAATATGTAATTTCTCTGGTAATACAAACTCTACTAAAAGAAACATAAGCGATGTGTAGGAATTGAAAGTCTTGATATAATATGCTTTTTTTGTTTTTTTCTGTAGCAGAATTTAAAACTAGGCCTGTCTTTGGCTTAGTAATTATTTCCTCTCACAACTGCAGGTATGATGCAGATCTTACTCCCCAACCCACTCAAATTTCTAAAGCATTGTGAACCTGTATTTTCCTCTAAAACTAGATTTCGATACTTGCCAGATGACATAATTATTCTATTGCTCATTTGTGTTTGGTGTTTTATTGCTGTCATTCCCATACACAGTGGTGAAAGCTAATTTCACTGCATTCAGACAAACCAGCCATCATCTGCCTATCCTTAAACTCACCTGAACGCCTTTCCCTGGGTAGTGTTCCTCTCTATGAGAAAGCAGTCCTGTTCTCACTGCTCATTTCTTCACAAACGTACAGAAAAGCCATCCACTCAGGGAATGCAGTTCGATCATGCTCTCAAATTTCTGCGCATCTTTCCAAACCAAATCATCAACAAGAGACATATTTCTAAATGACATTTACTCTATCCTGCACAACTTTTCAAAGTTTTGTGACCCCATTTTGTTCCCAACACTGTATAGCTTAACACCTGTCTTCTGGCCCACTACCTGACCCCATCCTTTGAGGACGACTCTAAAGTATAAGGTAAGGTAGAAGAAATGAATCATAGTATTCTTTTATCTTTGCTTAAATCCAAAATGGCCTTTAAATGGTGTTCATGAAATGTATTATTTTTATTGCATCATTTCCTCTATTTTGGATCAGCAGAGGAATAACGGAAGTTTATGAGAAAAAGGTATTTAGGCATTTGGATTATTGAGGCTGATCACGTCTGTTTTTTTTTCTTTTTTTCTTTGGTTGGTGGGCTTAGAAATACGTTCCTGAAAATGAATGACAGCCCTCATGAAGGGTCACTGCACTCTCTGAAGAAAAATAACATGTAGTTTGGCAACATGCTTCTGCAGCGATCGCCTTTTCTGGTAAATATGTAGTAGGGCTCCATCAACACGGTTAGTTGAGGGGGGAACAACCGGGAAAAGGAGGGTGAGAATCTTGGCACAACTAGAAAAATGTAATCAATGGCATTGAAGCGTGCATGTAAAAACTGTTGAATTGGCATATGTTTTGCTGTGTATATCCTCAACCACAACAAAATAAATATAATTAAAAACATACTAATCTATATGGTCACTATGAGTCGGAATCGACTCGACGGCGCTGGTTTTGGTTTGATCCCAATAGTAATTTTTTCAAGACTACATAATAACTCGTTAAGTTCTTTTCCAGTAACATGAAAAGAACACTTAGCAGAGTCACCGAGAGCTTCACCCTCATATGCCAAGAACTAAGTCATTTTCTGCAACTGAGGTATGAAGTATCTAACTAGAAGACATGCAAATAATTACACAGATATATGATACTGTACTGGCCAGAAGCTCATTTGGCTTTCTCTCTGAATGAAGTGTTTTCAATTTTATTTATTGGTGGCTATTATATTAAAAACCTTCTTGAAAATAGTAAACCTTGTAACTGTTTTTATACAAAGAGTGAAACTTTGAATGATATCATGATAGCTCTGGTCTAAATCAGGAAACCAATATTTTGCAATTGTTCTGGGAAAAAAAATAATGGGTGTGCTAGAAAATTCACTGTGCTTTCTACGATACAGAACTTTAATGGTTTGTGGAATTCTTTTTTTTTTTTTTACAAAGTTTTATATAGTCAATGTTCTAAGAACTCAGGACAAGTAAATTGCCAGCTAATAAAATTTAATATTCAAGCATGCATTATTTTATTAACCACTCGATCTTTTCCTTTTTGTCTATTTTTGGAAAATAACATACCAGAATATTCACAAGGCATTTGAAGCCATTAACAAGAAGATTCTCATGTATATTTGCAATGGGGCCTGTTCCTTGTTTACACTATAAATATTATTCTGAATTGTAGTATTTAGAGTACTACCTTCATTAATTTTGTGCTTCCACAATTCCGTTTGAGGCATCTGACATTTTTGTGACTCACAGCTATAATGTAGCACAATAAAACAAAATTAAGAAGTTAAGTAATGAAAACATCAATATACAAATGATATGAAAATGCATTAGCCAACTGCGACTTCATTGACATAATATTATTTTGTGTGAAAAACAAATTGTCATGAGTTGAATTGTGTCCCCCCAGAATATGTGTCAACTTTGTTAGGCCATGATTCCCAGTATTGGGTGGTTGTCCATTTTGTGATTTTCCTGTGTGTTATAAAAGAGAGTTGGGGACTTCATACCACCAAGAAAGCAGTACCTGGAGCAGAGTGCGTCCTTTGAACCCGAGGTTCCTGTTTAGAGAAACTTCTCAACCAGGGGAAGATTGACGGACTTTCCTCCAGAGCCAACAGAGAGAAAAAGCCTTCTCCTGGAGCTGACGCCCTAAATTTGGGCTTATAGCCTAAATTTATTCTATGAGAGAATAAATTTCTCTTTCTTAAAGCCATCCTCTTGTGGTATTTCTGTTATAGAAGCACTAGATAACTAAGACACTAATGCACAGTCACAATTTAAGAATGAATCATTTAAAACGTTCAAGAAATGATGTGAAAATCATAATCTTACACTTTGTTTGTGAAATATATATAAAAATGTCTGGTTGTCTTTTCCTCTGAAACCAGCATATTCATTAAGAAGTCTTCACAGATTGTCAAGGAGTATAAGTGTCCAGAACCCTTTGAGAAACACAGCTCTACCATACACTCAAAATGCTTTTGGTTCTGAAACTGTAACTTTTCATAGTCATGTGTTTTTCCACAGTTAACTGGGAAATGAGCAATCGTATCTTTTTGTTTATTTTATAGACCTTTTTGTTTGTTTTATATGCATATAGAGTTCCAGGTAAGCAAGTACCATTCCTTTTGATATTTTTATAAACATGGTATAAAGTTCTCTCTGTGCCGTGATAATCTTTTCTTTGATTCTTAACGTAAAAATTACAGAAGTGTCAGTATTGGTTACTCTGGGATTACTAAATAAGTTTAATCTGTGTTTGAAACACCTTCTAGGTATTTTATATCCTAAATGGAAAATGGACAATCAGAATTTAAAGTTCTTCTAAAGCCACTTCTCAAGGAATATTTTAGTATTTGAACAAAGACGTATCATTTTATAATAATAAGCTTATTGATGATTAAGTTATATATCATAAGTCTTACAGAACCCTCAAAAGATAATTCAAAAATAAGTGTATATTTAGACACTTTGCCCTCTTTAAATTCTTTTAAAAAAATAAGTTAGCTGCTTCCCAAGTCCACATGCTGGATGGTGAGGGAAAGTGATTTCTGAACAGAGCTCTCAAGGTTCATGTTACATTTGCCCAAGCTCCCGTCCTAAAGGGTTGGCTGATCAGACAGGCAGAACAAGCCCAGATTAGCAGCAAACCAGAGGCATCAGAAATATGAGAAAGAAGTATTCAAAACCATTTGATATTAAAATATATTTTTTTCTGAAATAGTTATTTTGAGGAAATCAGAGCTCTGTTAGACTTCCTCATACTCATTTTATAGTTCAGTACTGTTTTGGGGTAGAATTACATGTGAGTGAGCAGCTATTCTCTTTTCAGTATTTAGAGCCTCGGGGGCACCATCCAGTCTGACACCCTCCTCAGCATCATTACCTCCCAGACATTATCTCATGCACTTCTCTATGAAAAGTTGTTTGTATATTTGTGTTCGTACAGACATTATTTTCACTGAAGTTTGGTGTTTCAATAGCCAAAAGAAAAGCCCCAAACAATGAATTCTCTTTAGTGACAGAAAAAAGGAATCTGAATTGTGAATCTTTATTAATGATTCTAATAATATCTGATATCCTGGATCAGTACTCGGTCCTTCCTGATAGTAAGTTGGTATGCTATCCATGAGAGCATGATCCAAATACATTTTAAATTCCTCTATTCCCCACAGACCTCAGTCATTTTGAATGTAAATTTAATATTTTAAAACAGCCAAACTATTTGGCAACAAGCCTTAAGAATAAGCATGGCATTAACTACATGGGGTAAAAACCAAGGCGTGCCTATAATGTAATGAGATTAGTTTTCTTGTGTGACACATGATCAGGTTCAAACCTCAATTTAAAAACAGAATTTAAGATAGATAGGTAGGTAGATAGGTAAGTAGATAGGCAGATACATGCATAGATGCATAGGTTAAAAAAAAAAATTGCCAATCAAGTCAATTACAATTCATAGCGACCCCATAGGACAGAGTAGAACTTCCCCATTGGGTTTCTTTAAAGGAGAAGGTAAAGGTAATCTTTAAAGGAGAAGATTGCCACATCTTTCTCCTGTGGAGTGGCTGGTGGATTCGAACCACCAACCTTTTGGTTAGCAGTCAAGCATTTTAACTGCAGTGTCACCAGGGCTCCCTAGATAGGTAGATGGATGGATGGACAGTCGGACGGACAGACGGACAGACAGATAGGCAGAGAGAGTTTCTCAATACTACCAGCATCATTGAAAGGGACATTTTGCCTCCAAAGATGACAAAATTATTCTGGACACACAAATTCTAGCATGTTTACTTTTTAAAAACCAGCATTATTACTGTATAATCAGACTCTGCATCTCTTTTCCATATTTAAGTGTACGTGAGGTACCACTGAATTCCACAAAAGGCACATGCAAGGAGAGAGGAATCTGGTTTCTCAATAATTAAAGATGCTACCTTTAACCCCAAACGGCCTGGCATCAACCTACAAAAATGTATGCCTAGCGTTAAACCATGGATGCTATGATCCCCACTTTACTAGGAAATACAGATGCAGTATCTTTTTATTAATTTTTACTTTCAGGATATTTTTATCAAAAAATTATTTTTACTTATAAAGCAAACACAATTAAAGTACTAAAAAATAATGCCAGTTTCCATAGTGTTAAGCAATAGAAAGTACTACTGCTTAGTAATTTAAATAACTAAAGTAACGACTGTATTGACTGAAGAGGCAGAGAATTGCCGAAACTTCATTAATGGCTTCATTCCCCCATGCATTCCTTAAACAACCTAAGTAGTTGGGCTGTGTGTTCTGTAGCTTAGAGACTTAAAAGTAATATTAATTGACCTAGAAATGTGTTGAAATGGTGAGTTAGAGTGCCCTCAGGCAAATGGCAGAGTGTGTAATTGCTGCAAGTAAAATAAATAAATAAATAAGTGTACAGTAAAATGTGCCAGCCTTAGAAAATAAAACACTAGGGTAAAATGAGTTCTAACAACAACTAATTTATTTTCAACCGCAAGTGACTTCATTTGAAACAGTTTATGCCTTAGAGAATTCTATCCATATGTGATGATAATAAAGCTCTGCAATGTTACTGAGGCATTTTAAAATATTAGAAGGTAGCAATGCCAAAGCACAGGTCAGGAAGGATTAATGACCAGGCCTTGGTTCTGAACAGACCTGCATAATAACTGGGCAAAAATTAAATTTTTGGAATTTATGCATTTGAATTTTGGCTTCTTCGCCGTCCCCAACCCCAACTCAAAGGAAAAAAAAAATATGACGAGCAACATTTGTGGAGATGAATCATTCATTAGCAAACACTGTCTTCCCAGTCCTCTGTATTGGCAGCTGCCGGCATCACCTTTCCTCAGCAGCTCTGAAGGGAACTGTCCCACATACCTGTTTGAAATTCAGAACAGACCAGCCTTTGAAGAATTTTATGTACTCCCCGAAGGCCATTTTTCATCCTCAAACCAAAGGACCTAAACTTTCTGGCAGATATTTACTTTTATCTTTCCAGTCTAGTGTGGACTACTGTAATTACCTGTACAGGGCAGTAGAAAAAGCAGCCTTTCCCTTGTTTCCTCTGTATTTATTTACTTTCTTCCATTCTGACTTTCAACCAAGTAGGCGTTTCTTTTGGCATTGTGTGTGTGTGTGTGTTATCTATCTCCTCTCTTTCTCTGTCTCTATCTCTTTCCCTCTTTCATTTCATACTTTCTCTTTTCATCTGTTGCTGACAGAGTTTTTACACTTTATTCAACAGACTTACACACCTAAAAATCATCCAGTTGATACAACAGGGGACAAAACTATTGTAGAAGCAGAGAGGAGTAAGTAGCCTTACAATTTTTCTACTAGCTAAGAGAGTAACAAGAGATCAACGTCCCGCCAACAAGCACCACAATTTCTTTACTTTGAGAAGAAACCAAATTAAGCACATTTATTCAGCTTTTAGTGGCTACGTGAGTGTCCCCAATATTATGGAAGTCAAACACTCACAAGCTCTAATCAACCACAGTATGAAACAATCTTTCTAGGAGCGGCTTTTTACTCCCAAACCTCAACAAATATTGCAAGTTATTTTGTAAATAAAATAGCCCTGATTTTAGACAGTCCTGTTTTACAATGACGGAAAAATAAATCTGCTTTGAAAATTGGTATGCACATTGGCCATAAGAACAAGGAGGAAGGCGGCAGGCACAATTACACCTTGGAAACCAAAATGCGTCTCCTGTGTGCAACAAAGGAGGGAGAATGAAAAAAAAAAAGGGGCATCAATAAAGGCTCATTAGTCAGGACGAACCATGCAGGGTGCTTGAGTGGCACTGCACAATTTACAATTTAATTCTCTTAACGAGCATTTAATTTACTTTCTAATTTTGTCAAATATTTGGTCACAGTTCTATTCTCTTGAAGAATATCCAACATGATACTGGTGTAATATAATTCAAACTACAAAAAGATAAAAAAAGGTTTACTCTGAGTTCAATGGAAAGGCAGTAGCCACATAAAAAAATAAAAAGTCTCCTTATTAACATTGGGCCAACCACCTGGGGTAGGTTAACATCAGCTTGCTTATGTTCTTTGTAATCTTTACACAGGTATAAGGAAAATGAGCCTTTTCTAGCCCATAGGATTCTGGGTTTCTTTATAAGCAGTGATGGTGACCAATAGGCCCAGCACACAATGAAGATACAATTATATAACTTACCTTATAAATGTATGTAATTAATACAACTATGTTGATTACCCTGACTGTGAAACAACCAGCAGGTATGTAAACTCTCAAGTAGGCAAGTTCAAGTTACCCCTTCTGTTCATATCTCTCCCTTGCTCAGTATCATCCTTTCCTGACACACAAAACTTCTCTAATTCCACCCCAGATTGTGCAACACTTCCACCAAGTTGGAGTTAATTCGCTGATTGATGGCTCACCTCTGATTACTTTGTCTTACTTTTAAGATGGTGTTATTCACTGTAATGTTATTATCATCAGGTAGGATTCCTTTTGCCAGGGCACCCAGGAGTAGACTATGGGGGAGTGCGGCTTTGAGACTAAACTTCAACTTTTCTCATACGTATTACTTTTGGGTTCTCTGTTGCCTTCACTCTTTGGTCAAAAGAATGGAAATCATGCTAGTCTTCTGTTTTCTTTTCTTGCTTTCTCTCTCACATACAAACATGCTCATTTTTATTCTTTTTCTCCAGAAGGTCTCACTCTAGCTGCTTAAGTCCTGGCTAACCTGCAGTTTTTTGACTTGCATTGATTCCCCTCAATTTAGTAACCTAAACCTTTGATGTGTTTTCTTCCACCTAATAACAGATTTCCCTCTCTGATCAATATTTCCCAATTAAAATTTGCCAAAAACATTCCACAATCAAAATACTGTATAATTATGCATTATTGTCCTGATAAAAGTAAAATGCATCAAAAGCCTGAAGAGTAGATTAACTCTGCATTTAACATTTTTTTTTAATTTATGAGGTAAATTTTTATTTTCTTGATAAGTATCAGGTTAAAAAAAAAAAAAAGAGTAGATTGAGACAGAGACTGAGGAAAGTACAGATTTGTTGAGTCATATTTCTCCCAGTTCCCCCAATGTGAGTCCAGTGTCACACTCAGCAGCCCAGAAGACAGCTGGCAAGTTCTTCTGCACTACGGGCTGCATCACTTTCCACCTCTCTACCTCTAGGACAATTGCTGACTTGTTGAGATTCCTATCAAAATCCACAACTCACCTTTGATGGGAAAAAAAAAAAAAAGCTTCATTAACAAAATGGAAATAGTTTTATCTTTATGAACAGCTAATTGCCTTTAGTAGAAAATTGACTTCTGCATATTAAGAAGAGTATTGGGTGGACCAAATATTTTAATGGTTAAAAACATAGATTTTAGTGTAAAGCAGACTTTAGCTTCAATTAGAGCTATCATCTGTACTAACCAGGAAACCCTTAGGTAAATTACTTAATCTGTCTAAGCCTCAGTTTTATCATCTGTAAATTAAGTTTAATAATCTATCTACCTCGCAGGACAGTTGAAGGTTAAATAAGATAACAAGTAGTTGGCACATCATCTCACATCATCAATTTAGTGCTTCATTAGTTGTTTTAAAAAAAAAAAACTAGATAAGCAAAAAAATCTCACAAAATCATATATTAGTAATTAGTTGAGAATAAAAAAAAAAAAAAAATCTAAGGAACCTGTATTCCTGTCAGCCGTTGTTACAGCTGGTGTTGTTTTAGTTTCGTACTACAGAAGAAAGTTTCAGCGGCACCTCAGCTTTTTCGGAAAATGCATCCGCCAGAATGTGAGTGTGTTGAGGCTCTGAACAGAACGTAACAAAAAATTAATTAGTGCTCTCCAAGCTCAGGAGCAGTAAGGGAAACATGTTTCAATTAAGTGAAAGCTTCTGCAGGTTGTAAGAACAGAAAGAAAAGAGTCTTCCTTATTTGGTACACCTGGAGCTTTAGAATTATAATATGGCTGTCAAACTAAGGTCACAAAAAAGACACACTTTTAACTCAAATCCAAGTTGTCCAAATGCATCTTTCCTTGTCTCACCACCTTTTCTCTTTTCAGTGTGGTTTGAAACATTGTATCTATTAATAATTCCTTGTTTAATATCTATTTAGAAAAGCAAGCCCTCCAGCCCCTACTTGCACATACCATGCTTAATTGCCACTCTAAATATGTAATAGAGACATCACATCTTCCTGCAGTGGGTACTATTGCAAAGACTTTCACTCTCTTACTTATTCGTTCAACAAATGTCTGTCCTCTTTTTAGTGTTCCTAGAAATAAAACCATGAAAGACTAAGACGTATCCTTCTCTAGATTTTCTTACTTTTCTAAATATTGTCTTGCTTGGGGACTTGTTGTTAATAAAAATGACTATTTCTAGACAAAGCATCAGAGTGTGAGCTATAAAACTTAGCTTTTTTTGTGATAAATTGCCCAAAATATCTCTTACCAGCACCCAAAATATACGAAAGAAAGATGTCTTCCTTCACTAACATCTCAATTTACATAAGCATTAGTAGAAGACACTGTTCCAGATCATTTGACATGTTATCAATCTGATTTTCAAAAGCTAAATGCATATGTTACTACCAAGCAGATATGTTCATGGGGTTAGCTCTGAATGTGAAGATACCAGTAAGTATAGAATGATCAGAAGCAAATAAAATTGAAACTGGCCCTCCTACATTAATGCCAACCAGTTTTCATAGTGACATTATTTTAAGTTACAATTTGGGCATCTTACCTATGGATAGCTAACTCATTGTCTTAGTCTGAATTCTCTAGAGAAGCAAAACCAGTGAAATGTATATAGAGAGAGATTTACTTCAGGGAAAGAGCTCATGAAATTGTGGAGGCTGACAAGTCCCAAGTCCTGGGCTAGGTGGCAGGCTGAAGACTTCTGCTGGCTCACATGATTGCAGGGGATGACGAACCCACAAGCTGCAGGCCAGGCAACAGGCTAGAGGTCTCTGCTGGCTCACAGGGTTGTGGGGGCTGGCAAATCCAAGGTCTGTAGGTCAGGTGGCAGGCTGGAGACTTCTGCAGTCTTATGTCCCAAGAATCAGAGGTCAGGTGACAGAAGAGTTCTGGGTGGAGAGAGAGCATTCTTTGCGAGAATATCCATTTATATACTGGGGGCAGGACACACCCCCAAGGAAGCTCCCCTTTCAACTGATTGGCTGATCATATCAGATTACATCATGGAAGTGATTACATTATACTACATTATGGAAAAGAAATCAGTCTAGTGTCTGCCAAACTACTGAGAGTCATAGTCTAGCCAAGTTGACACATAACATTAACCATCACACTTATACAGTTTCATGGTAAATAAGTGCTTCACAATAATTATTTTTTTAATCTTATTTTGCTCTTAAACTTTATTTTTTAAAACAGCATTATCAGTTATGATATTTTCATTTTAATAATCACCACCCTACATATAATCTGTGGACTTATAATATCCAAAAGAATATAAAATCATATGGAACCAATAATAAGAAAAATATATGTATAATTATAAATGTACATGCACTACTTACCCTGATTGCTTAAAATGCTACTTTCTATTAAAAATATTGGAGCCCTGGTGGTGAAGTGGAGCCCTGGTTGAACAGTGCTTAAGAGATCAGCTGCTAACCAAAAGATCAGCAAATCAAACCCACCAGCTGCTCCTTGGAAATCCTGTGGGACAGTTCTACTCTGTCCTATTGGGTTGCTATGAGTTAGAATCAACTCAACAAGAATAGGTTTGGTGCAAAGTGGTTAAGCACGCGGCTGCTAACTGAAAGGTCAATGGTTTGAACCCACCAGTCACTCCGCAGGAGAAAGGTGTGGCAGTCTGCTTCTGTGAACATTTACGTTGGAAGCCCTGTGGGGCAGTTCTACTCTGTCCTATAGGGTTGCTATAGTCGGAATTGACTTGATGGCAATGGGCTTGGTTTGGTTTATTAAAACCGTTGAGTATGTAGCCTTATATACAAAGTTGTACCTAAAATTAAGAGACCAGTATCTTGGAAATGCACATTATATTAACTTGCATTTAGAGTTTGCTGAGATATATTTTCTACATATGATTTTTGAAAAGGGTTGATACTGAAAAAGCCAAATTCAAAAAGATATTCTTTTACCTTCAAAAAATATCAGTTTAATTTAAAATCTATAAAAGCAATTTCTAAAATCCCTTCTGCTACAGCATATTTAACAAAATATGAAAGACAAATCACAGACCAGGGAGAGATTTTGAGAGGCCATCTTGCTCACCATACTGCCGGGATCTACAATGATGGCTTGCCTGCTTTTAAAGACTGCCAAAGACACAGTGGTTTTCTAACGTTTCTTAGATGAACTGGCTTAGTATTTAATCACTAATCCCCTCAAAAAGTTCTTCCTTTGCCTCACTTAAGCCTTTGCTTATAGTTTCTTTTTCTTTTCTGTAGGAGAAGAGAAATAATAATAATAGGAATATAATGATAATAACATTTTGCTCTTCTGAATTGATAGAGGGATTTCTTAACTAAATGAAAATAAAAGTGAAAGATGACAGATCCATATAAAGCTAGAAAAAACACTTGACTGCACAGTTCAGCACTGTATCTGCTTGCAAATAAAGATGATTACCCATTCAAATAAAACCACAATATAGTATCCATTAATAGTGTTTTTCATTGTCATATTTGAGTTTCTTTACCTTCAGATCCATAAATATTCTGCTTCTGATCACATATTTTTTCTTTTCTCATTCTCATCTCTCTTTTCCTGAATGCTTTTCTAACATACCGATTGCCATTCCCTTGATTTCCTTCATTGCTTGCTTTTCATTTCTCCTTCTGTCTCATCACTAACGGAGACAACTCTCAAAGATTGGCTTAATGACATTACATCTAATGACTACTATGACCCAGTAACACATCTATGGTTTGGGGGCATTTTCTTAGGCTGGGTTCTCCAGAGAAGCAAAGCCAGTAAAGTGTATAAATATGAATATACATAGAGAGATTTATATCAAGGAAACAGCTCATGTGGTTGTAGAGGCTGGAATGTCCCATGTCCATGGGTCAGACTAGAGGCTTCTCCTGATTCACACAACCTCAAGGGCTGGCAAACCCAAGATCAGCAAGTCAAGACAGCAGGGCTCTGACTCACAGGCTATGAAGACCAACAAATCCCAAGATCAGCAGGCAAGATGGCAAGTGAGCTGCTTGCTCAAGTTCCAAAAATTGGGGGTCAACCAACAGGAGCCAGCTGCAGGATCCAGGGTGAGCAAAAGCCCTCAACCCTTGACAGAAAGTTCACCTATATTGGATGCAGGTCACACCCCAAAGGAATTGCCCTTTCAACTGATTGTCTGCTCACAGCAGATCCTGTCATGGAGGTTATCACATTATATTCAAATCTCATCATGGAGATGACCACATCATTACGTGACTGCCAAACTACATCATAACTGCCAAACCACTGAAAATCATGGCCCAGCCAAGTTGACGTGCAACCTTAGCAATCACAGACATGTAACTTGGATTTTCTGTGCCTTTGGTTTCTCATTTTCTAAAACTCCTCATAATGACACTGACCTCTAGGCCTTCCCAAGCAGGCTATGAAATTCAATAGGGTTCTTAAGACACAGAGATATTATTTTGAGTGAAGATTCAAGTATTTCCCATCTATGGCTTTGCATCCTGTCAAAGTTTTTATCCTTATCCCCAAAATTTGTCTTCCTTATGCTAAGAAATAAAGCTTTTATTCCTTGTCATTGTAAAACATATTATTTCATTTGGGGAAGGGTTTTTTTTTTTTTTGCATGTCTTTTTGCATGTGTGTGAGTGTTTTTCCCTCAAAACAAACTAAACTAAAGATAGAGAATCTTATACCCAGAGCTTTAGGGACAATTTTTATTTATAAATTTTTAAAGTATAGATTTCCAGGCCCAGAATTGAATTAAGTCTGCCCTATTAAAAAAAAAAAAATTTTTTTTTTTTTTTTTTTATATATATATATGGGATATGACAACTGGAAACCCTGGTGGTGTAGTGGTTGAGAGTTATGCCTGCTAACCAAAAGGTTGGCAGTTCACATCTTGGGAACTCTATGGGGCAGTTCTACTCTGTCCTACAGGTTTGCTTTGCGTTGGAATCGACTCGACAGCAATGGGTTATATGACAATTGCTGTTTAAGGATACATTTGATGCTACTATGATTTCGAGAAAGGTGGTGGAGAAGGAGCAATCACATCAGATTTGAGCAATCGTGAAGAATGGTGAAAGCTTAATTTTTGAACAATAGAAGAGAAGCTATCTAGGGGTCTTAGGTTTACAACTGCAGGTCTAGCTTTATTGGATTTTGCCATATGTAAAGTGGGTTTCTTCTCTTGTGTTCACCTGGGAGGTTGCCTTATCCCCAATTAGCTCTTTTACTGCTGTAGTCCCAGAACCTAAAAGAGTACTTGACAGGTAATTGTTAACTGACTTTGTGGTTCTTGTTCCATCCAACAGTTTGGAAAAATGTTGTAAAACTAGGTGTTCATCATAATTTGTGCTCATTCTAGAAAAAAAGAACAAATTTATTTTGGATATGTCACATGGCAGCAATTGTCTTGCAATAATTCAAAAATTAGAGATTGTTTTTTAGACAAATTACTATCCAAAAATAAAATTGAGGAATTAGATATAGCACCTGTATGCTGTTGTTGTTGTTAGGTGCCCTTGAGTTGGTTCTGACTCATAGCAATCCTGTGTACAACAGATCAAAACACTGCACCATCCTCACAACCACTACTGTTTGAGCCCATTGTTGCAGCCACTGTGTCAATCCATTTCATTAAGGGCCTTCCTCTTTTTTGATGATCCTGTATTTTACCAAGCAGGATGGTCCTTCCTGATAACATGTCTAAGGTACATGAGATGAAGTCTCATCATCCTTGCTTCTAATGAGCATTGTGGCTGTACTTCTTCCAAGACAGATTTGTTTGTTCTTTAGACAGTCCATAGTATATTCAATATTCTTTGCCAACACCATATTTCAAAGGTATCAATTCTACTTTGGTCTTCCTTATTCACAGTCCATGCATGTGAGGTGATTGAAAATATCATGGCTTAGATCAGGCACACCTTAGTCCTCAAAGTGACATCTTTGCTCTTCAAACACTTTAAAGAGGTATTTTGCTGCAGATTTGCCCAGTGTGATAAGCCGTTTGATTTCTTTACTGCTGTTTCTGTGGCTGTTGATATCTATTCATGAGAATACTTCTTGTCTAATTTGTTAGGATACAAACCAAATATCCCAAGGGCAAACAAATTGCATAAGTCAAGCTCTATCATCATAAATATTTTCTCCTAGGGGTATAAAAAACTATCAATTTAGGAACTCTCGTTTTGAGTAGACAAAGAAAAGAAAAAGAAAGGAATAACAATGACTCCTACCAAAATGACAAAGATTAAACAAACAAAATTTATTTATACACATTTCTATGGCCCCAGAGTAACTAAGACAATGTGATATGTAAACATAAGATTAGCTCTAATTATAAATTTGCTTCTAATAAACATGTATCATGATTATATTATATAATTGACTTTTTGAATTTAAATATCTCTCACTACTCACACAGTAAAGCATATATAGCTTCTGATCCAAGTTGTGCCTGTAAAATTATTTCTACATACTTGATTTTATCCATATTTCTTAGAAATTTCTCAGTTACTATTGACACATAGGGTCACTATGAGTTGGAATCCACTCGACGGCACTGGGTTTGGTTTTATTGACACATCACCTTATTGCCGAGATTTATATTAAACACATTCATGGCAAAGACAAATTATTTAACCATAGCATTTTAAGAAAATCTCCTTATCGCATTTTGTTACAGACAATGCTTCTTGGCTTCTGGGTGTTTTCCCTCTTGTTAAAGATGTCTAAGCCTAATAAATTTTAAATGAAATCTTCTGTTTCAAGATCTGGTAGCAACAGATGAGAAAATATTTTCTAGATGAAATATTTAGACATTTTAAAGAAAAACAGAAATGCTTTTAACCAGCTATTTTTTTAGATACTTCTACCCAATAATTTTAGGTAAATGAACAATCCAAATACTATTATTCAAATGGGTTATTTGAAAAGATCATCACTCTAAGTTTGAAGACTTGACTAAATGCTGCTGGAGATGCAAAAATACGTAACAATTTTGCTAAGGAAAAATAACAGAAGAATTAATAAAAATCCTTTGTCTAAATATAAAACCTATATACGTAGTGCCAGAATACAGTATATAGGTTGTAAATCCTTTTCTGAAATTGTACCTCCCCTTCAGGGATACACATGACGCTGCTGGGAATAACAGCCTTTATCCGGAAGCATATGGGGCACGAAACTCTTAGAGCCCATGTGTAAAAGATGTGGAGCTATGAGATGGAAGGATCCTGGGTTCTTAAATCTCTGTTTTGAATGTTTCCTATCATAAACATCCCTTTTTCATTTTACATGCACTTAAAATAAACTATCATATTTGACCCTTTACCCATTTTGGGTTTGTTTGCTGTAGCAGCTAGCATGGCCTTAAGCCACCTCCTTAAAGAAAAATCTATCTTCCCAACTCTGGGCATGACGGAAACATTGATTACCTTAGATTTCAAGTTTGAAGTATTTTAAACTTTAATGGTACCATAGAGGTTTGTAAAGCTTTTCAATGTTCACACCTATGAGTTGCATTTGATCTTGTAGTCACATGATTTTGATGAAGTACTTAAAACTGGGGGGAGGGGAGGGAGGAAAGTGGCTATTTTTCACCTGTACTAGTTTATCCCTTTCAAGGGTTTCCAAGGTTTTCAATTTTTCTCACCCTGGGATATCAAAATTCTATTAATGCAAAAATGCTATGTGGTTTTACTCAGGGCTTGAATTGTGGCACCCAATTCATTGTCTTTCAGACAGTGCTATTATTGGGTACTAAGGTCTAAGTTTCAACAATGTGCCAACCCACATAACTGTTCCACCATTTAAAATACAATATATTATAAAGTGGCTTTCCATAGTGTATTAACCAATGACAATGAGAAACAAGTTATAAAAATGATATCAGTGGCACAGGTATACATCTTGCAGATAAACATAAAGTTTTAGCGAGGCTAAGCTGCTCTCTCAATGTCACATGACAATTAAGCTGTAAAGCCTTGACCCAAGACTTTGCTTGTTTTCCAGCCCATAAAGTTGACCACTGAACCCACTGCTCTCGGTAGAGCTGGATAATATTATAAAGTCTTTGTCAATACGTGTGTTTGAAATTTTTTCTCCTTTATCCTTTAACCTGTGATACTACCCTATTTTAGCCACTTGAAATAAGATAGCCACTGTGCCAAGTGTCAACAGAACCAGAGAACAAAGCTGTTAAATTCTTGATGTTAAAAACAAGAAAAAAATCATTAAATGAAACCCCTATAAATATAAAACCAAACCAAACCAAACCCATTGCCATCATGTCCATTCCGACTCATAGCGACCCTATAAAAAATTAATTGCCTCCAGGGCTCCTCAATAAATAGACATACTGATAAATATGGGGATCCAAGAATTACAGGCTCTGTGCCTGTGTCCCTCTTAGTTACCTCGCAGAGATTTCCTTGTTTTGTATGAAGGGCAGGCAATCAAGCAATGGTTGGATAGGGTACATTAGCCTGTGGGACTGAGTCAGGCTCAGTCAGTCTCTACATGTCCCCATAGCTTGAGAAGCAGCTACACGTCTTCTCACGTTGCCAAGAATCACGCATAGCATTGAGAAGCAGAGGACTAGGAAGAGAATCGTAATCATGAGGAGAGAACGCCACATTAATAAATGCTGGAAACTGCAGACCCAAGCAAGAACACGGAAACCTGAGCAAAAGCAATCACAGGGAAGCATCAGCCAGGGATCAGCTGCCCCTCTCCACCCAATGCTATGATTGTCCCTATCCTCTCTAGTTTTAAGGCCAACCCAGGGGAGAAAGCAGAAGAAAGTGAAAACCCTGTTTATTTCAGTTAAAATGAATATAAGTTGGAGAACACAGAATTGACTAACATTATGTTTTCTGCCATAATGAAATAGAGATTATGCTGGGGTAAAAATATGTATTTACAATATTTGCACGTGAAACTACATAGCTTTATGTACCCCTATGTTATAAAGAAGAAACCCTGGTGGCATAGTGGTTAAGTGCGACAGCTGCTAACCAGAAAGTCAGCAGTTCAAATCCACCAGGCACTCCTGGGAAACTCTATGGGGCAGTTCTACTCTGTCCTATAGGGTCGCTATGAGTCAGGATCGACTCGAGGACAGTGGTTTTGGTTTTTTTGGTTTATATTATAAAGAAACTATTGTTCACACTTTTGTGTTCTTAGAACACTTTTTGCTCAGTGTTGTACAAACTTTTGTTCACAATTTCATGCTCTTAGGACACTGATAAATTTTCAAGTGGAATTGTGGATTAGGTAGAAAACGTTCTGAAGCATAGCATAGGAAGGACAAGAGAAAGAGTGCTTAGCACCTTTTAGTTGCCCTCGTGTCATTTTGAGTTCACCTGTAGGTGCTTATAAATTATTTGCTGAGTTGAACAGCAGCATGGTAAAGTGTTCCTTATTATCATTCTCATTTTTCTTATAAAGCTTCACACACACAAAAAAAAAAATACTAGAAAATAGACATTTAAAGCTAATACAATGTCTTATTTCTCTCTCTAGAATTATAAATTAGTTATCCATAGAATGTTTTATCCAGGACTTTATCACTTACATTCCCAGGGATAGGAATTGCTAGCATGGGTGCACACAAAGGAAAAAAAAAATTGTTACAATATATGTAGATGCAATTTAGTAGCCCTATGAATCTATTTGAAAATAAATGGTATAAGTGATAGCTGGTGATATTCTAGAAAGAAAGAAGGATGACATTAAAATAAAAGTCAGGCTCACATTTCATTCCTTGAAACTTGGAGATTTAATCCAAAGGAAAAGGTATTTTAAAATGATAATAAGAAGAGCAAACATTTTTAGCCTTCTTGGAGCCTTGGCTGATTGAAGCTAGTACTAAAATCAGTTGTTAAATATCCATAAGTTCATTGCAATATTCTGAGCTTTGTAAAGAGTTTGTAAAACTAAGAAAGTTTATGAATGAGTTTCTATGTAATCACTTTTCTATCTATGTTATTAGATTTCTTTGGGAATATTTTAAGGTTGCATAATAAGCAGAGAGTATGAACTTTTATGGGTATTGCCATTCTTACCTACATATAATCACTCTCTTATCAGGAGAATATTAATATTGTGCAGGAAGATTTGAGGAGGAGGGAAGACACCAAATTCAAGCAGCAACTAGCATTACCACAGCCAGCATTACCAATAAAGGAGTGCTCTCCCTGAGGAAGGTCTTAAGCCATCTGCTTAGAGCAATTCTGGATGAATACATAATAAATGCTTATGGTAGAAGAAAACGGCTGTGTAATCTGCTAATGAAATTAAGAAGTTGAAACTAAGCTACTTTAAAAACTTGAAGGAATTCTTTCATTAAGTGGATTAACTGCATAAATGCTTTTAGCTTCGTTAATCTCTCTTTTCTAAAACCAAGCAAGTTTTAACAAATGAAAACATGACATGGCCCAGGCCAAACTTCATCTGTGAGAACAGTAGGTCTTAAAAATATATATTAATGAGAAGGAAAGAAATTTACCCACCCCATCACACTGCAGGACTGGGAAGCTAAAACTTTTTCTATAAAATCCTTAGTGAGTATAACAACAACCACAAAACAGTTGCTGTTCAGTCGACTATGACTCACGGTGAGTCATGTATGTCTGAGTAGTAGAACTGTGCTCTGTAGGGTTTTTCATGGCTGATTTTAATGGCTGATTTTTTGGGGAGTAGATCTCCAGGCCTATCTTCTGAGGTGCTTCTTGGTAGATTCAAACCCTCAACTCTTCAATTAGTAGTGGAGCACTTAACCATTTGCGCCACCAAGGGACTACAGGGAAACCCTGGTAGTGTAGTGGTTAAGTGCTACAGCTGTTAATCAAAAGGTCAGCAGTTTGCATCCATCAGGTGCTCCTTGGAAACCCTATGGGGCAGTTCTACTCTGTCCTATAAGGTCACTATGAGTCAGAATTGACTCGATGGCTATGGGTTTTAGGGATGACAATGAATATAATACTCAGTGATTATCTTGGTTTTGAGATTTTTTTTAAAAGCCCAATGCAGTCGTCCCCCGATATGCAAGGGGGCTTTGTTCCAGGATCCTTCCATGGGTACGAAAACCTGCTAAGGCTCAAGTCCCTTATATAAAATGGTGTAGTATTTGCATATAACCTCCCGTATACTTTAAATCATCTCTAGATTATTTATAATACCTAATACAATGCAAACGCTACATAAAATAGTTGTTATACTGTATTGTTTAGGGAATAATGACAAGAAAAAAAGTCATCTTGTTTTCCAAGTATTTTCAATCCACAGTTGGTTGAAGCCCAGGACGTGAAACCTGTGGATACGGTGGGCCAGCTGTATACTGGGAGGAGTCCCTGGATGGTACAAACAGTTAAGCTTTCGGCTGCTAATCAAAAGGTTGTCAGTTGAAACCCACCCAGAGGTGCCTCAAAAGACAGTCCTGGTAGTCTGTTTCCAAAAGGTCACAGCCTTGAAAATCCTCTGCACAGATAGGCTTGCCATGAGTCAGAATTGACTCGACAACAACTGGCAACAATAGCAACAGTATATTGGGAGAGAATTACAGTGCTGATGACCCCGAATCAACTTAAGGGGTGCATCTCCATAATCTATTGATTTACAGGCACAGAGAATTTGTGTATTTATTTCTCTCTGAGACTAAGCATTGATACACCTGTGCACACAGTTTAGCATGTTCTCTCAATTGTCCTATTATGTCCTATGTCCTATTATGATTTAAATAAGAAAAAATATAATATAGTTTTACATTTTAAACCGAATAAATGGCAGGTAAAAAAAAAAAACTGATTGTTAATCATCTCAATAGGTTCAGGAGAAGTAGCTGATCAACTTTAATATGATAAAAAATGGCTTTCATAGAAAAGAGAAACAGAAATCTACTTCTTTAATGTAGTAAAAATTCACTTCTAAAAAAACTGACAGGAACCCACTTTAAAATATGAAATATTGTAAGCATTTCCTCTTAAGTCATGGGTAAGACAAGACTCTCAAGCATTAGTTTCTGTTCAACATTATAGAAAATATCAAACTTAAAACAAATGATAAAAGTACAGTGCGTAAGAGTTAAATAATTTTTTTTTAACTGGCATTTTTTGCAAGTAAATGATGTATATGTAGAAAACTCAAGGGAATTTGCAGGCGAATAATTAGAACTCATAAGAGAGTTTGGCAATGTGATAGATTCAAAACCAATATACGCAAATCTAAGCCTTTGGAAGAGCCCTTATGTTGCAGTGGTTAAGAACTTCACTGCTAACCAAAAGATCAGCAGTACAAATCCACCAGCCACCCCTTGGAAACTCTATGGGGCAATTCTACTCTGTCCTATAGGGTTAATATGAGTCAGCATCAACTTGAAGGCGACGGGTTGGGTTTGGTTTTAAGCCTCTGTATAAGAAATTTCTAGGTCACTGCTATTATATTATCTATTGCTGATTAAAAAATCACTCCAGAACTTAATGACTTAAAACAACAGCAGTTATTATCTCACAATTTCTGTGGGTCAGTAATCCAAGTGCAGTTTGCTGGGTCCTCTGACTCTGGATCTCACACAAAAGCTACAATCAGTTGTTGGATGGGCTGCAATAATGTTAAGGCTTGACTGAGAGAGGTTCTACGTTTAAACTCACTCAAATGGTTGTTAGTAGGACCCAGGTCTTCACTGGCTGTTGGCCAGAGGTCTCATTGTTTCCTTGCCGCATGGGTTACATCAAAATAACCAAGCTAGAAGACCAGGGAGAGAGAAAATGCAAACAAGAGAAAGATAGGTGTCATAGTCTTTTATAACCTAGTGTCTGAAGTGGCATCATATCGCTTTTGTCACAATCTATTCATTTAAAGCAAGTCACTAAGTTCAGCCCACATGCAAGGAAAGGAAGTTGCATAAGAGCATGAATACAAGGATGTGGGGGTTAATCCAAGCCATTTTGGAAGCAGTAGCCACAGCCAAAGAGGGGCAGAAGGCAGTGTTTTGACTTTCTGCACTTGCCCTAGAGCACAGAGGTGGGCTTGTAGCTGAACATGAAGCTTTCTCAGGCTTTACCTGCAGTGGCCGTATGTCCAGGTTTGTCTACAGACCGCCCAGCTTAGACTTGTTGTCCCAGGATTCCATCTGATTAGTGCCCTCTTTTGTTCTAAAATAGTTGCAGTTTGGAAAATAAATTCTATAGTCACTCTAGATCTCAGATCTTAACTAGGTACCTCACCCAAGTGAATTCTATTAAATCTTAAATTAAAGTATAAATACCTCCCATTATAAATGAAGGATACTTTCCATAAGCCAGCAGGATCTCCAAACAAAAGTACATGGTTGTTGTTGTGTGCTGTCATGGATTGAATTGTGTCCCCCCAAATATATGTGTCAACTTGGTTAGGCCATGATTCACAGTACTGTGTGGTAGTCCTCCATTTTGTGAACAGAGAAAGTCCTTTGGACCTGGGGTCCCTGCACCTGAGGAGCTCCTCAACCATGGGAAGATTGAGGACAAGGGCCTTCCTTCAGAACCGACACAGGGAGAAAGCTTTCACCTGGAGCCGATACCCTGATTTCAGACTTGTAACCTACTAGACTGTGAGAGAATAAATTTCTCTTTGTTAATGGCAGCAGTAGATAACTAAGACACCTACAGATTTGCATACTCATTAGACATTTTATAAGCACAATTAAATGGAGCCCTGGTGATACAGTGGTTAAGTGACAGGTGCCAGCAAATCAGTTCCAACTAATAGTGACCCTATGTACAACAGAACACAACACTGCCTGGTCCTGGGCCACCTTCAGGATCATTGTTATGCTTGAGCTCATTGTTGCAGCCACTGTGTCAGTCCATCTCATTGAGTGTCTTCCTCTTTTTCTCTGACCCTCTACTTTACCAAGCATGATGTCCTTCTTCAGTGACTGGTCCCTCCTTATAACATGTGCAAAGTACTTGAGAAAAAGTCTCGCCATCCTTGCTTCCAAGGAGCATTCTCGTTGCACTTTCAAGATAGACTTGTTCATCCTTTTGGCAGTCCATTGTATATTCAATATTCTTCACCAACACTACAATTCAGAGTGGTCAGTTCTTCTTTGGTCTTCCTTATTCATCGTCCAGCTTTTGCATGCATATGAGGCAACTGGAAACACCATGGCTTGGGTAAGGCCCACCTTCGTCTTCAAGGTGACATCTTTGCTTTTTAACAATTTAAAGTAGTCTTTTGCAGCAGATTTGCCCAATGCAATGTGTCATTTGATTTCTTGACTACTGCTTCCGTGGGTGTTGATTGCAGGATCCAAATAAAATGAAATCCTTGGCAACTTCAATCTTTTCTCCATTTATCATGATGTTGTTTATTGGTCCAGTTGTGAGGATTAAACCAACAATAAAAAAAGAAAAAAATGTACCAGGCATTAAATGATCAACAGTAATTATGTGTCAGAGAAAGTTAATAATTAAAAAAAATAAAGCTGAAAAGATCACTAATAACTAGACTGCCTAAGGATGAATTTACAGAAGCAGGATTTTATTTGGGTCTAAAAAGATAGGTCACTCAGGAAGAGAGAGGAAGAAGGCTTCAAATAAGGTGATGTGTGTATGTAAAAGCATGATGTTGTTATGGGTTTAGTTGTATTTTCCCAAAATATGAGTAGGAAACCTGACTTATATACCTGTGGATGTAATCCTGTTCAGAAATAGGGTTTTCTTTGTTATATATAACAGAGAAATATATATATAAGGTCATATTGGTATAGAGTATGTTCTAAATCTAATCATTTCTGAGTTAGAAGGAACAGCATAGGCACAGAGACAAGTGAGCACAAACAGGGGGATGGGAAGGTGGGGGGTGGAATAAATGCCATGTGAAGATTACCAAGGAACTGAGGATCACCACGGCTACAGAAGCTAAAATAGGATCTTCCCCCAGAGCTGACAGAGAGCCTTGCCCTACAGCCAGTACCCTGAATTCAAATTTCTATCCTACTAAACTGTCAGAAAATAAATTTCTGTTCTTTAAGGCCACCGGCATGTAGTATTTTTGTCATAGCAACACTTGATAACTAAGATGTATAGCTACGAAAGCACAACAAAGAGATTGACTCCTGGTTTCTCTATATATGCAAATGTTTTGTACATCTAGTTTATAGGAAAAGGACAATAATTTCCAAGTAAATATTTATTTTTTAGATATACTATCTAGGACTAGGACTAGTGAGTTTACATCAGGTTAGAAATGATTGGCAATGACTGATGGTTATTACGTACTTTGTGCATATGTAATACTTTATTTCTAAAAATATTTTTTTCTTAAAATAGTTACAAAAAAACAATACTTTAAAATGGCAAAATAAAAAAGCTCTAAATGATAAAAATCTGTGCAACAATTTGACTTCTGCCTGACAACAGGCAGCACTGATATTAAAAAAATATTGATCTAAAATGATCTATGAACTGATAGTTGAGTTTAGAGACACTAATACCATAGGGTCGCTATGAGTCGGAATCAACTCTACAGCAATGGGTTTTTTTTTTTTTAATATTTAGTGATGTTTTATCTTTCAAACAGGGAGCTCTGGTGGCACAGTTGTTAAAGTGCTCTGCTGCTAACTGAAAAGTTGATAGTTCAAACCCACCAGTCACTCTGTGAAAGAAATATGTGGCACCTTGCTTCTATAAAGATTACAGTCTTAGAAACCCTTTGGGGCAGTTTTAGTCTTGTCCTATAGGGTCACTGTGAGTCAGAATCAACTCAATGGCAGTGGGTTTTGGGGTTTTTATCTTTCGAAAAATATTGTTTTAGCTGATTAGCAGTTTCCTTGATGAAACCCATGATGGTTAAGATTGTGTGTCAACGATTCGTTGATCTTCACAGCCTGTGAGCAAGAGTCCTGCTTTCTGACCTGCTGACCTTGTGTTCGCCAGCCCCTGTGGCTAAGTAAATCAAGAGAAGCCTCTATCCTGATCCAGGGGCTTGAAATGTTCCAGCCTCTACAACCTTGTGAGCCATTTCGTTGATACAAATCTCTCTATATATGCATATTTATATGCTTTACTGGTTTTGTTTCTTTAGAGAACCTAGCCTAAGACAACCTCTAAGAATTTTTCTAGTAGACCTTTTGCCGACACGTATGAAGAATGTTGACCACTTATTTTGTTTCTCTCAGATCAAGTGAATCAATAAGCTGATAACAAATATAGATGGATGTTTCTGACTGTACTGTTGCCACAAAAAAATTGGGGAGTTAAACTCTCAGAAGGAGTTCTTTTCCCAGACCAGTTATGAAGAAAAATCTGTACATAAGAAATTGTGATGATCTTTGAATCAATTGGCCTGCAATGTAGCATGTTTGATAAATGAAGTAACATACACTTTTAGGTACCTGAGAATAGACTGAATATACATAGTAGCCTGCAACACATTTGTATATAACATAATCTCTTTTCTAAGGGCCTTCCAGTCTACTGGAAATCCTGATGGCATAGTGGCTAAGAGCTATGGCTGTTAACCAAAAGGTTGGCAGTTCTAATCCACCAGCCGCTCCTTGGAAATCCTACGGGGCAGTTCTACCTTGTCCTTTACAATTGCTATGAGTCAGAATCAACTCAACGGTAATGGGTTTGGTTTTTGGTTCTTGGTCCAGTCTACTAGGAAAAAATAACACACACACACATACATACTCTCACACACACACACACACGGAAAGTAAACTATATCTGCTATTAATCATTCACTTCAACAATATTGAAGTTGCTAGTAAGATTCTTAATAAATGATGCAAAGATTGTGGTACCAAGGTATTCAGGAACAAGGATGGATATTAGAGTCCGGGGACTTCAGTTATAAATGTCTTTACAATAATTATTTGTATAAAAAAAAGATCATTTCATTGATAACATGCTTAGCTATCTCTTTGAACTAGAACGGAGTCCCTAATTGTGTCTGCTGAACTATTTTCGTTTTATTCTGCCAGCTCTTTTTCAAGCTAGGTCACGATTTGAGATCAGAAGTGAAAGACAGTCTTGTCTCTGGAGTCCCAATATTATGTTTTTACAATAGAAATTAAATAATTTTGATGAAGTTATGAAAATCTTCCCTTTTATATAATGAGAACATTCCTAAGGAGTTGTAGCAATACAACTAAAATATCATGACTTATTTGTTATACTGAACCACCACATTCATTTCTTATTAAAGGTTTAGAATTTTTAAGTTCTTTAATTCTTCATTATTTTATTTTTAGGGTTTGATATCCAATATCTATTTGTGATCATACTCAGGTACTTTTACTAAAAACCTCACCTTTTAAAATATTTTTTCTTTAAGTAAAAAGCAAAGTTGCTTTCATTGGAATCCCACTTGGATATGTGAAAATGCCAGACAAGGGCTACCCAGTATATATGATAAGTAATTGCTAAATAAATTAACACTGTCATCTAATTAGAAAAATAGTCTGAATAAACATTTAATAGCACAAGCTCTCTGCCATTCCTGAATGTGTGATGAACCCATATATCTCCATGTTTTTGGTGCTGTTGGTTGCTGAAAGATATAGCAATGAACAAAACAGACACAAGGGCCTGCCATCATGAACCTGGCATTGTAGATAACAGTGTTTATCACAGCAGTTACAGAAGTAGCAAGCACCATTGATCTCTTGGAGACTGGTTGGTTTCAGAAGGAGCCGATACATATCTTAAGTCATGCCTTTCATCCAAAAAGAAAATCCAAAATGTGCTACCTTTTGAGCACCAATTTTGTGCTAGTATTTTAAGTACATTAATTAAAGTTATTCTTCCAAGAATTCTACAAGATAGTCATTACTTTTCCTAAGTAAACTAAGAAGTATAACCAGAATGCTTGTTAGAAGCAAGGATGGCAAGACTTCGTCTCACATTCTTTGGACATGTTATCAGGAGGAACCAGTCCCTAGAGCTGGATGTTATCCTTGGTAAAGTAGTTGTTTTTGTTGGGTGCTATCTGGTCAGCCCCGACTCAGAGCAACCCTGTGTACAACAGAACAAAATACTTCCCAATTCTATACCATTCTCACAGTTGTCGTTACTCTTGAGCCCATTGTTGCAGCCACTGTGTACATCCCTATCATTGAGGGTCTTCCTCTTTTTCTCTGACCCTCTACCTTAGCAACCATGATGTCCTTCTCCAGGAACTGAATCATCCTGATAACATGTCCAAAGTATGTGAGATGTAGTCTCACCATCTTTGCTTCTAATGAGCATTCTGGCTGTATTTCTCCCAAGACAGATTTGTTCATTCTTTTGACAGTCCATGGTATATTCAATATTCTTTGCCAACACCATAATTCAAAGTCATCAATTCTTCTTCAGTCTTTCTTATTCGCTGTTCAGCTTTCACATGCGTATGAGGCTATTGAAAACACCATGGCTTGAGAGGCTCACCTTAGTCTTCAAGGTGACATCTTTTCTTTTTAACACTTTGAAGAGGTATTTTGCAGCAGATTTGCCCAATGCAATGCATTGTTTGATGTCTTGACTGCTCCTTCCATGGGTATTGATTGTGAATCCAAGTAAAATGAAATCCTTGACAACTTCAATCTTTTCTCCATTTATCATGATGTTGCCTATTGGTTCAGTTGTGAAGATTTTTGTTTTCTTTATGTAGTGGGCCAGTGAAAAAGAGGAAGACCCTCAATGAGATGGACTGACACAGTGGCTGCAAAAATGGGCTCAAACATTGCAACAATTGTGAGGATGGGTCAGGACTGGGAAGTGTTTTATTCTGTTGTACATGGGGTCCCTACGAGTCAGAACCAAATCGACAGCACCTAACAATGACAACAAAACTAAGATTCACGAAGTTTATGTAATTTGTCTTGGGTTATTTAGCAATTAAGTAGTAGAGCCAAGTTTCTAAGATTATGGATGCCACCTCCATATATATTTATATATAGGCTTGTTTACATCTTTGGACTCGCTTCAATATTAAATTTTAGAGGAATTTTCACTACAAATTTGTGGAAGTTTCCTTTGATGGATATTGATTTCCTTATTTGTTCAGATGGCAATTTATTCTATCAACTTGAAACAAATTCTGTACTGGGTTCTAGGCAATTTATTTGATAAATTTGAAATCAATTTCTGTACTGGGTCCTAGAAATACAAAAATGTATAATACATAATTTCTGCCTTTATGAAGCTTGGAGTATAAAACAAAGAGAGGGGCAATGTGTGTGTGTTTGTGTATATGTGTGTGTATTTGTGTATGTGTGTGTGTAAAATTATTACAGGTGCTAAGACAGAATTATACAGAGAAGAGCCTCATGATAAAGGGGAGAAATATCAATTCTTACTGGGAGGTCAGACTTCAGAGAGAAATTGATGCTTATAAGTACAGGGAGCAGCAAGGTCAAAAACATAAGAGAAATACAGAACATCGTCCTTAGGAGGACTGCAATAGTTTGGCAGATTTTGAATATGAGTAGGGGTAGTTTCAAAAGGTGAGTAGGGATCAGGTCACAAAAGGTATTTCATGCCATGTTATATAAGCAGACATCTCTTCAATGGTCTCTGAAGTGTTTTAAGCAAAGGGATGACACAATATTATTTGTGTTTTAGAATTAGTCTCTGGCAGTATGAAGAACGGATATATGGCTCATTGAAGGCAGAGAGACCAGTTAGGAGAGTATGTCAATACTTTAGGAACACAGAAGAGACCCTAATTTAAGCCCATAAAAGTAGAGCTAAAAGAGAGAGGATAGATGTAAGATGCTAGTGAGATAGAATTTCAAGCTCCTGATCACCAATCATATTTTAGTATTGAAAGAAAAGGTGTTGAGAGTGAATCCCAGGCTTCTACTTTATGATGGGATATATCAGTAGTAGTTCATATGTACAGGGAATGCAAGAATAACGTCAGGTGTAAAGGGAAAGTTACAATTTTGGATATACTAATTTCAGAAAAATCTATCAGACAACAAACTGGTAAAAGCATATAGGCATTTGAATATGGGTCTGATACTCAAAAGACTCTAAATCCTTGCCTACACTGCATCTGGCCTGATGCTTCTGAAATGTAATCATAATTTTTAAAACTTAGGCTTATGGAATGCTTGTTTGAAAATAAGCCTCTGGATTTTTCAGGAGTTTGATAAACTCATCTTTCCTCTCACTGATGATGAGCTTGGTCTTGTTGATTTAAAAAAGAGATTGTGCTCAATATACCAATTCTAAAACACAATTAGAGTTAATCTCAGTTCTGCCGTTAATTTTCAGTGTGACCTCAGGCTGCCTATTTAACCCTCCTGTGTTTTAGATTCCCCAACTGCAAAATGCAAACACTGTAATACAGGCTAAGACATGAACTAAGGGAAAGAAAACTAACAAAAACTTTACCAAAGTGCTTGGTAAATGAAAAATCTTATATAAATGCTAACCCAAATATACCCAAAACCTGAAATATAGTCACCCATTTTCTCACTGTGCATGTAATAGCTTAGAAGGGAAGGAGGTGACAAGCACAAAGTACTGCCCCACCGTTGGTTGCAAAATGGAAAAAAAAAGGGGGGGGGATAAAATGCATACACAACAGCTTCTAATACATTAGCTACATATTATCTGGCACTTTTGACCAGTGGCTAAAAGAGTGCATATGCACAAGAATTTCCATCAGCAACTGGAGTTGAACTGTGAAATCATCAGCCCCCATTCTAGCAAGCCACCACCCAACTGTCAGTTTTACAGTGGTGGCTTCTGTGTTGCTATGATATTGGAAGCTATGTAGCTAGTATTTCAACCACAGTGAACAGGTGAGACAGCACTTCCAGACTAAGACAAACTAGGGAGAAAGACCTGGCCATCTACTTCAGAAAATTAGCCAATGAGAATCCTATTATCACAAAGTACTGTCCAAGATCTTGACTCCCTTATTTTCAGCATGTCATCATAAAGGAACAATTGCAAGAGAAGGACATCATATTTTGTAAAGTGAAAGACCAATGAAGGCTAGCAAAACCCTTAAAGAGATGGATCAACACAATGACAACAAAAATGGACTCAAACCAGGGCTTTGAACCAATTTGTTTTGACTCAAACCCCTGCTGAGAATTTGCATTTCTAACAAGTTCCTGGCTGATAATTTTCGTTTCCATCCCAGATATACTGAATCAGAATCTACATTTTAACAAGATCCACAGGTGATTCTTATGTATAATTTCCTGGGAACTTGTTAGAAATGCAGATTCTCAGCAGGGGTTCCAACTGGACCAAACTGGTTCGAAGCCCTGACTCACTGACTCAGACATACCAACAATCATAAAGATGGTACAGGACTGGGCAACATTCCATCCTGTTATACACAGGGTCAAGGTAAATAACTTTTCTTACATCAATTAACTTTTTCTGCTTAACAAACTGCCTCAAAACTAAGTGGCTTCAGACGAACAAAAAAACATTGATTAGTTGTCACTATACTGTGATCAGCTGAGGGTTGTTTTGGGTTGGCTTGTCTGAAGCTGGAAGATAGAGTATATCCTTATTCACATGTCTTGCTGTTAGCTCAGTGTCATCAGGGCAATTTGGACAACTTAGATAAATATCTCTCTTTATTCAGCAGGGTGGTTCAGGCTTGTTGACAGGGTTCCCGAGAGCAGCAAGAGAACATGCACCAATGTATAAGTACTTTTCAAGACTGTTCTCATATTTGCTAATGGCCCATTGGTCAAAGCAAATCACATGGCCAAACCCAGATTCGGTGTGGGAAGGGATTACTTCTTGGTCAGAATTGACTTGATTCCTCCGGGGTTTAGTTTTGTGATACAGGGAGGAGAATTATTGTATCTTTTTTTTTTAATCATCTATGAGGGTGCCCAAATAAATAATAAATGTTGGATCAGGGATTTGATTCCAAGAATCCTTGACACTGCCCCCCCAAAGTACTTTCTCACAATAAATTCACTGTACTGACTCCAAGGGGAAGAGTCCATTGAGTCATCATTTTCCAATTACAATTCATTGGAATAGAAAGGGTGAAGTATTTGGACCTAGAGCTGTTTCTCTCACGTATGTCTTAAATCCCCATAAAAAATCCCCATAGAGCCACTAATTTCTGTGAGAAAATAGAAACTTGCAATGCTATCAATCTCTCATGACTATGTTCTAGTCTTGCTTTTAAGTAGGAAAAATGCTAGGGGTGAAACGGTAAACAGCCCTCAGCTGATTATTGTGTTAAGAGTCACTTTGGGGCAAGGGGATTCATGCCCTCTAGATTTACATCCATTTCTATCATTTGGTAAAACAACTGTGCAAGTCACTTATTTCTATCTCAATATCCCTAATACAAGAATTATAAAATATACTGGGTTAATCTAAAATTTACCTCTGCATTTATGGAAAAGGTATGACTAAAAAATCTCAGTTTTAATAAAAGGAATGCACAGGGATTTTAAGAAGCAAGGCATAGAGCCTTGAGTTCCATGGCTCAACTGCCATTTTTCACTGGATGCCAAATATATACATATATATGTATGTATGTGTGTGTGTGTATGTATTCCCTTCAAGACTTGCTTTCCCTCAACGTTTCATACAGAATTCTGACATTGACTGAATTAAAAAAAAATGAACATTTATTGAGAATTTACTATGTTCCAGAGATTGTGCTAATTACTTTATATGTACTATCTAATTTAATTCTATATTAGGAGGTAGACAGTCTTACAAATGAGGAAACCAAGGCAATGGGAGTTTAAAATATTTCCAACTGCATACATATCCTGTCCCTGCCAGATTCAGCCTCCAATGATAAGAAGGTTATTTCTTTCCTCCGTCAGTTATTTTTTCTAGACCTAATGTCAAACACAGTGAAGAAGAAAAAAAGGACAATGAGTTGAATCATGTATTCAAACTCAGGTACTCCCATCTATTTACTATGTGTTATGGATTATATTTTTTATATGTAAGATGGAGATTGGATAAACTTTTATTGTTCCCTTCACTACCCTTTCATATAGACCTATTTGCACACTAAAATATTTTTAATTAAACAAACACACAAAAAACTGCTCATTTACCCTATTTTATCCCCCAGTTAATTCCCCAGTATCTTCAAAAGATTGAAAATGGCTTTCTTATCTGTGGTTCCCATCTACCAATGCTTTTCTGTAGGAGTGTGGAAGGAATAGGAATATCTTTGAATCTCAGGTCTGATACTCCTTTGGGACAGACAATTGTTCATAGCAGTTACACAGCAGGAAAAATAACCTAATTTAAGTAGAATTTCATATGTACTCTTTTCAGCCAATGTCTACTCAAAAGTGATACCACTTTTGCTCTAGATCTCTGCCAACATGCAAACATAAACAGGATACTGTCATGGTTAGGTTGGTCATTTTTTTTCACTTTGATTTTGAGCAGACTTTTATTCAGTTTGTATATATGACTTAGTTTTTGTTGATGAGATTGTTTTCTGCTGAACACCAGATGGCTAAAACACAAAAATGACACCTGAAGAAGGAATTAAATAAAAAAGGAATATTCATTAACCTACGCCTTCTTGTGGCTGCCAGCTGTGTGCATAGTAACATGCAAAGGAAGTACAATCTACAATGCTGGTTTCCTTAAAGAGACCATAGGAAGTTGTTAGCACAGCGCCCAGAGACTCATCAAATATTAAACCAGAAAGAATGTAAGCAGAAAACCATATTTGGTCTTCACGTGCAGCACTGGCAGCGCTGGGGAATTAGACAAGGATTCCCTGCCATCTGTGGGCTTGTTTGAAGTACAAGTGCTGCCATTGACCTATAATGATTTAACATTCCTCTTGGGAGTACAGAGAGTTCAGACACATATGGGGTGAATTTGTACAGAAAAATAAAGGAACAGGCAATAAAATACGGAGCTTGTTACTTGAGCACTTTAAGGTCAAGTGGTATGACTCTAGATGGCCTTATTAAATGAATAGATGTAAGGAAATAAAAAACCTTTCCTTGACTCATGGCTGTATGCTGTAGATCATGAGGTTTCTTGTAGATCTCTCATATTGATATGACTATGTGTGGGTTATTTATCACATACACTTCGCATTAAATTCTACTGTCATATTTCTTGAAGAATTATATTATTGTTTTGTTATCATTTGTCATGTAAACTTACTAATAGAACCAATTATCGTCTGAATTACTTACCTAACTTCAACCATTCTTAGGACAATGTATGGAGGTTTTGTACCATGTCTTAAAGGAGAAAACATCAACTACTTAAAAACTAAACAAAAATTGAATCAAATGCATTCAGTTATAGAAGCCTTTTTTTTTTTTAATAGGTTTGTAGTGATCGTTGTAAAATCTGTAAATATACTAAAAACATTGAAATATACATTTTAAATGGGTGAGCTGTCTGGTAAGAAAACTGTATCTCAATATAGCTGTTATAAAAAATTAATCCATCAATGTTTAACTGAGGCACCATTGGTTCTTCTTTGGAAATTCCTAACCTCTCTCTCTACCTCTAAAAGATTCTTTTATATTACCCCAGGTACCACACAAACCTGCCTCAGTAAGCCAAACTCAAGCCAGGTCTCTTTAAATCACATATTCCTTATCAAAACATTTCAGTAAGGGCTTTTCTTCTCTGAATAGCCTACCTGCATATCTAATAATTTAACAAACACTTTTACACATCATTTTTCCCTTATCCTTCCCAGGTAGCATATATAGCTGATGAGGAAACTAAGACACAGAGAGGTGACACCCAAGGTCACACAGCTAATTATTGGAACTCTGGTTGAAATCTAGGAATCTGGGTATGTTGGTAGAACTGAAAAAGAGCAGCGTGCCTGGAGCTCTGTGAGTAGAAGGGAGAGTGGCACAAATAACTTGAAAGATAGCCAGAATCCAATCATTGCCATAGGAAATTGTTTGTTATTATTACATGAGCAAAGGTAAGCATTGATTTATTTTTTTCATAGAAGGACATTATCTGACTTAGGTTTTAAGGAAGTTATACTTGCTGCTGAGTGGAGAAAGAGTAGAGGTAGGCAAGTATACAAGGCGGGACAGAGGTTAGAACAGGAAAGATCATGACTGTTAAATTGGCAGCAGTGGATATGCAAAAAAATGGACAGATATGAGATTTATATTTGAGGTAGAGTTGACAGGACTTAGATGTGATGGGCAAGAAAAAAACAGCACTGCAGATGACCCCTAAGTATCTGGCTTGAAGGGCTGAGTAAATGGTGATAGTATTTCCTGAAATGGAAAATAAGTTCAGTTGGTGGTGGTGGTGGTTGCTGTCAAATCAATTCCAACTCATGGTGACCCCATGTGTGCATGGTAGAACTGCTCAATAGGGTTTTCAAGGCTGTGACATCCCAGAAAGAGATTGTCAGACCTGTCTTCCAAGGTGCCTCTCTTTGGGTTCAAACTGCCAACTTTTCAGCTAGTAGTGACATGCTTAACCATTTTCACCTATCAAATTTGAGATGTCTCTGAGATATCCATGTTGAGATGTCCAAGTCTAACACTCAGATTTGAATTAGAGATACAAATTTGGAATTTACAATCGTCACATTAACAGGTAAATATATGTGCGTGGATAAGATTATTGAAAAAGCAAATGAAGAAAAAGAAGAAAAGTAAGCCAATGTCTGAATCATGAGGTACTTCAAAATTTAGAGATTAAGTAGACAAAGAAGACTCAAAAAATGTACTTAGGAGGAGTTCCTAGTGATGAAAAGGAATCCAAGAAATAAAGTATTATGTGAGCAAAATGAGGAAAACATTTCAAGAAGTATAGAATGTCAGTCATAATAAATGCTGCTGAAAGTTAAATATGATGAAGATAATGAAATATTTATTTGAAATGTAGAATTTAGCAACAAAGAGAACCTTGGTGATCTTGACAATAGTGTTTTCTGTGGTATGGTAAGGGCAGAAGCCAGATTATAGTGAGTTTAAGTGCAAATCAATGCAATCAAGATGCATTGATAATTACCGGTGATTGGAGTGCGAAAGTTGGAAACAAAGAAGAAAAAACAGTAGTTGGAAAATATGGCCTTGGTGATAGAAATGACACAGGATATTGCATGATAGACTTATGTAAGACCAATGACTTCTTCACTGCAGATACATTTTTTCAACAACATAAATGGTGACTATACACGAGGACCTCACAATACACAGGAATCGAATTGTCTACATCTGTAGAAAAGATGATAGAAAAGCTCAATATCATCAGTCAGAACAAGGCCAGGGGCCGACTCTGGAACAGATCATCAATTATTCATATGCAAATTCAAGTTGAAGCTGAAAAAAATTAGAACAAGTCCACAAGAGCCAAAGTATGACCTTGAGTATATGCCACCTGAATTTAGAGACCATTGCAAGAATAGATTTGACTCATTAAACACTAATGACTGAAGATCAGACGAGTTGTGGAATGATAGCCAGGACATCATACATGAAGAAAGCAAGAGGTCATTACAAAGAAAGGGAAGAAAGAAAAGACCAAAATGGATGTCAGAAGAGACTCTGAAACTTGCTCTTGAATGTTGAGTAGCTAAAGCAAAAGGAAGAAATGATGACGTAAAAGAGCTGAACAAAAGATTTCAAAGGATGGCTGGAGAAGACAAAGTGTTAAAATGAAATATGCAAAGACCTGGAGTTAGAATACCAAAAGAGAAGAACACACTCAGCATTTCTCAAGCAGAAAGAACTGAAGAGAAAATTCAAGCCTCGAGTTTCAATATTGATGGATTGTACAAGGAAAATATTAAACAACAAAGGAAGCATCAAAAGAAGATGGAAGGAATACACAAAGTCACTATACCAAAAAGAATTTGTTGATGTCCAACCATTTCAGGAGGTAGCATATGATCAAGAACCAATGGTACTGAAGGAAGAATTCCAAGCTACACTGAATGTTGTTGCTGTTAGATGCCATTGAGTTGGTTCCAACTCATAGTAACCCTATGCACAACAGAACAAAACACTGCCCAGTCCTGTGCCATAGCCACAATCATTGTTATGCTTGAGCCCATTGTTGCAGCCAATGTGTCAATCCATCTCACTGAGAATCTTCCTCTTTTTCCTTGGCCCTGTACTTTACATGATGTCCTTCTCCAGGCACTGATCTCTGCTGATAACATGTCCAAAGTATGTGAGACGTAGTCTCACCATCCTTGCTCCTAAGGAGCATTCTGGTTGTCCTTCTTCCAAGACAGATTTGTTCATTCTTTGGCAGTCCACGGTATATTCAATATTCTTTGCCAATACCACAATTCAAAGGCATCAATTCTTCTTCTGTCTTCCTTATTCATCATCCAGTTTTCACATGCATACGAGTCGATTGAAAATACACTGGCTTGGATCAGATGCACCTTAGTCTTCAAGGTGACAT
The DNA here is from genome assembly GCF_030014295.1 of Loxodonta africana. NCBI lineage: Eukaryota > Metazoa > Chordata > Mammalia > Proboscidea > Elephantidae > Loxodonta > Loxodonta africana. The sequence goes on along the minus strand of NC_087343.1, from coordinate 106,681,930 downwards.
CTCTGCTTTTCAACACTTTAAAGAGGTCTTTTGCAGCAGATTTGCCCAATGCAACGTGTCTTTTGATTTGCTGACTGCTGCTTCCATGAGTTATGATTGTGGATCCAAGTAAAATGAAATCCTTTACAACTTTAGCCTTTTTCTTATTTATCATGACATTGCTTATTGGTCCATTTGTGGGGGTTTCTGTTTCTTTATGTTGAAGTGCAATCCATACTGAAGGCGTGTCCTTTGATCTTCAGTAAGCGCTTCAAGTCCTCTTTGCTTTCAGCAAGCAAGGCTGTATCATCTGCAAAGCACAGGTTGTCAATGAGCCTTCCACCAATCCTGATGCCCTGTTATTCTTCATATAGTCCAGCTTCTCGTATTATTTACTCAGCATACAGATTGAATAGGTATGGTGAAAGGATACAATCCTGAGGCACACCTTTCCTCACTTTAAACCACGCAGTATCCCCTTGTTCTGTCCAAACGACTGCCTCTTAATATATGTACAGGTACATCATGAGCACAATTAAGTGTTCTGGAATTCCCAATCTTCAAAATGTTATCCATAACTTGTTATGACCCACACAGTTAAATGCTTTTGTGTAGTCAATAAAACACAGGTAAACATCTTTCTGGTATTCTCTGCTTTCAGCCAAGATCCAGCTGACATCAGCAATGATATCCCTGGTTCAGCTTCCTCTCCTGAATCCAGCCTGAATTTCTGGCAGTTCCCTGTCAATATACTGCTGCAGCAGCTTTGGAATGATCTTCAACAAAATTTTACTTGCATGTGATATTAATGATATAGTTCAATAATTTCTGTTTCTTGTTGGATAATCTTCCTTGGGGATAGGCATAAATATGAATCTCTTCCTATCAGTTGGCCAGGTAGCTCTCTTCCAAATTTCTTGTATAGACAACTGAGCAATTCCAGCGCTGCATCAGTTTATTGAAACATCTCTATTGATATTCCATCAATTCCTGGAGCCTTGTTTTTCACCAGTGCCTTCAGTGCAGCTTGAACTTCTTCCTTCAGTACCATTGGTTGCTGATCATATGCTACCTCTTGAAATGGTTGTACATTGACCAATTCTTTTTGGTATAATGACTGTGTATTCCTTCCATCTTCTTTTGGTGTTTCCTGTGTCTTTTAATATTTCCCCCCATAGAATCCTTCAATATTGAAACTCAAGACTTGAATTTTTTCTTCAGTTCTTTCAGATTGTGAAATGCAGACCATGTTCTTCCCTTTTGGTTTTCCACCTCCAGGTCTCTGCACAAGTCATTGTAATACTTTACTTTGTCTTCTCTAGCCACCCTTTGAAATCTTCTATTCAGCTGCACTGAAGGCATTGATGAAAAACAAGGCTCCAGCAATTGCAATATTTCAATAAACAGATACAGTGTTGCAAGTGCTCATTCATCTATGCCAAGAAATCTGGGAGAAAGCTACCCACCCAAGTGACTGGGATAGTTCCATATGTGCAACCATTCCAATGAAAGGTGATCCAACAAAACGTGGAAGATGTCGAACAATATCATTAATATCACACACAAGCAAAATTTTGCTGAAGATCATCCAAAAGTAGTTGTGGCAGTACATCTAAGAGGAACTTCCAGAAATTCAAGTCAGATTCAGAAGAGGACAGTGGAACAGGGGATATCATTGTTGATGTCAGATGGATCCTGGCTGAAAGCAGAGAATACCAGAAAGATGTTCACCTGTGTTTTGTTAACTATGCAAAGGGATTCAACCTTTTGGATTATAACAAATTACGGATAATAAAAAATGGGAATTTCAGAACACTTAGTTGTGTTCATGAGGAACCTGTACGTATACCAAGAAGCAGTCAGTCGAACAGAGCAAGGGGATACTGCATGGTTTAAAATCAAGAAAGTTGTGTGTCAGGGTTATATCCTTTCACCACACTTGATCTGAATGCTAAGCAAATAATCTGAGAAACTGGACTATATGATGGAGAACGCAGAATCAGGATTGGAGGAAGATTCATTAACAACCTTCAATATAGAGATGACACAACTTTGCTTGCTGAAAGTGAAGAGGAATTGAAGCACTTACTGATAAACATCATACACTACAACATTCAGAATGGATTACACCTAATATAAAGAAAACAAAAATCGTCACAACTGGACCAAGAAGCAACATTGTGATAAATGTAAGAAAGATAGAAGTTGTTAGGGATTTCATTTTATTTAGATCCACAGTCCATGGAAGCAGCAGTCAAGAAATCAAATGACATATTGCATTGGGCAAAACTGCTGCAAAAGACTTCTTTAAAGTGTTAAAAAACAAAGACGTCACCTGGAGGATTAACGTGTGCCTGATCCAAGCTATGGTATTTTCAGTCACCTCATATGCATATGAAAACTGGACAATGAATAAAGAAGACCAAAGAAGAATTGATGCCTTTGAATTACAGTGTTGGCAAATGATATTGGGTATACCACTCAATGCCAGAAGAATGAAAAAAATCTGTCTTGGAAGAAGTACAGCCAGAATCCTCCTTAGAAGCAAGGATGGCAAGATTTCATCTAATATACTTTGGATATGTTATCAGGAAGGACTAGTCCCTGGAGAACAGCATCATGCTTGATAAAGTAGAGGGTCAGCAAAAAAGAGGAAGACCTTCAATGAGATGGAGTGGCTGCAACGATGGGCTGAAGCATAACAACAATTGTGAGGGTGATGCAGGACTGGGCAGTGTTGTGTTACGTTGTACATAAGGTCACTACAATAACAAGTGCAAATAGGTGGTAAGAACATAGGCACAGAATATGCAGACCCCACTTTTGAAAATGGGGTAGTATCAGGGCATGGGGGATATGTGGGAAGGAAAGTTTTGTTTTTGTTTTTGTTTTTAAATAATTGGAGGTATAACAACATGATCTAGTAAAGTGGGAGTAGCTGATGATTCAGGAGCAAGAGTATAAGCAAAGAGCAACGATCCTTGAAAAGATAAACTTGGGGAGATTAACTTTAAAGAAGAAAGGGACATACCCCCATTGTAATAAGAAGGAATGAGAGGAATAGTTGGAAGTGTAGATGAGGGATTAAACATCTGATGGTCTCTCTTTTCTAAATTAAGAATGAGGCTAGGTCATTGCCTAAAAGCAAGAGTTAGGAAGGACTATCATACACTTGAGGCAAGAAAACACGTGATATATTTAATCTCTGAGTATGGGAAAGAAAGGCTCTTAGAGTTGCTGTGGTGACAATAGGGTGATATTGAGTACCTCTCTGGGTTTTGTGATTCAGGATTTTTGGTGATCAACACAGTTGCAGACATAGACAAGCGAGTTTTTTAATCACTTCAAATCGTTGCACAAAAACAGACAAAACAACTAGGATAGAAAAGCAAACAAAATAAAGAAAACATCTACAACATAACTTCAGACAAAACATCTGCTTACACCTCCCAAAAAAGTGAGCACATAGACACAAACCACTGATGGAAAAAGAACATGTGTCAAGAGCAACTGTGTGGGAGAAAGTGTGAAAAAGGCAAAGCAGAGAGGGTGAGCCTCGGAGGAAACCAGGTTTCTGATAAGGTAAGAGTTTCTTGAGAAGGATATTTAGAGAAGGGCTGAGTATAGAGGAGAATTTGCTAAGACAGAATGGAAAATATAGAGGACACAGTGAGAGGAGGAAATTATTGGAGGACATTAATATACACATATTTTCATGTCTATAAATTTAGGTCCACACTTATCATTTGTAGTGATTTTATTGAATTCAGTTATGGATGTTGTTATGGATTGAATTGTGTCTCCCCAAAATGAACATCAACCTGGCTAGTACATTATTGTGTGATTGTCCATCATTTTGTTTTCTGATGTGATTTTCCTATGTGTTGTAAATCTACCTCTATGATGTTAATGAGGTGGGATTAGTGGCAGTTACATTAATGAGGCAGGACTCAATCTACAGGATCGGATTGTATCTTGAGCCAGTCTCTTTTGTGATTTAAAAGGGAGAAGGGAGCAGAGAGACATGGGGACCTCATACCACTAGAAGGGCAAAGCCAGGAGCAGAGTGCATCCTTTGGATCTGAAGTTCCTGTAATGAGAAGCTCCTAGTTCAGGGGAAGATTGATGACAAAGACCTTCCTCCACAGCTAAAAGAAAGAGAAATCCTTTCCCTGGAGCTGACCCCTGAATTTGGACTTCTAGCCTCCTAGATGGTGAGAGAATAAATTTCTGTTTGTTAAAGCCATCCACTTGTGGTGTTTCTGTTATAGGGGCACTAGATAACTAAGACAGTGTGCAATGAACTCTTTAAGTAATCCCCTATCATTGAGCAAACAAAAAAAATTTACAAAAATGTGTAAAAATAACTACATAAAACTCTCCATGTGTAGTCTTCTTTAAAGACTCGTTTGAATTTTCCTGAGAATACATTTCTAAAAGGGAAACTATTAAAGTATATGTATTTTGTAAGGGTCTTGAAATGTCCATAAATTTTCTCTAAAAACAGACATCCCCAGTATCGGAGTCTGAAATGAACAAGTATTCTACATACTGAGGAGCCCTGGTGTCACAGTGGTTAAGTCTTTGGTATTATTCATTCTTTTTATTATCTGTTATTATTATTTAATTTCTATTTTCTTCATGTTAATAGTTATTTATTCAAGAAAATTGAATTCATCTTTGAAATTTTCAAATAAGTTAGCTTGACATAGTTGACCTCTACTTTTATCTCCTTTGTAAATGCAATTTTTTCTAAATCTACTTTTCATTGTTGATGTTGTACAGGTATGCCTTCTATTTTAATTTAGTTGGCTAGACAGTGATTTGGAAACCCTGGTGGCATAGTGGTTAAGAGCTACAGCTACTAACCAAAAGGTCAGCAGTTTGAATCCATGGTGCACCCCTTGGAAACTCTACAGGGCAGTTCTACTCTGTCCTATAGGGTCGCTATGAGTCGGAATCGACTTGACGGCAATGAATTATGGATAGATGGTGATTTTTCTGCTGTTTTTTTTTTTTTTGAAAAAATTCACTTGTGTTTATCAATCCTAGAGTTCTTTTACTTTCAACCTCATTATTTTTTGCTTTTCTCTGTATAAATCCCCTCTTCCTTTTTATTAGGTTATTTTTGGTTAATATAAATGGTTTTCACAATCATCTTTTCCAGCCTGCAGTTACAGTTTTGATTTTCTCTTTGACAAGTTAATGAGAAAAAGAAGCTTGGCTTTTTTAAACTTTATATTGCTACTTTCCAGTTTTACATCATTTTAATCAAAGATTTTCTAATTTGGGAGTATTTTCAGGGCTTTTCATGTGGCTTATGTATGATCAATTTTTATAAGTACCCCAGACATTATGTCAGCTCTATTTTGATGATATACATTTATACATATTTTTTATTAAATGGAGTTTAATTACATTATTCAATTCCTTTATGTCCATATTTTCTTTATGGTCATTTAACTTGTCAGAAATGGGTAAAGCTATATTAAAATCTCCAACTACGTTATGCATTTGCAAAATTTATGTATTATTAATAATTTTGTTTTGTGTATTTACTGTTATTTAAATGTAAAGGCACATACTTATATAGATTGCGTTTTTTGTCAGTATATCGATTTTATTTAACATCTTCCCTGAATCCTACTCTAATATTATTTTTTACCAGCAATGCCTTCTTTTATTTGAAATTGCCTGCAATGTCCTTGTCCATCCATTTCTAACCTTGTTATTTCATTCAGTTTTAGGAATATTTTTTGCAATAACAACATACTGAATCTGAGCATCTTTTTTTTTTAACTGAATCTAAGCATCATTAACACATTCCTGGGTATTAAGAAAAATACCACAGTGTGAGCTACTTTCATGCTCCATCTTTTTTTTTTTTTATGCTACCTGCTGTTTCTTATTTTAGTATTTTTCTATCCTTTGCTTTATTATTTGTTGTTTGCAACTTTTTTTTTCTATTGTGTTGGGATGTATATCACCTGTGAGAATCCTGGTGCTAGTTGTGTTTAAACGTTTTCAAAACTCATTGTGTATGTAATACCAAACCAAAAAACCAAACCCAATGCCGTCAAATCAATTCCAACTCATAGCAACCCTATAGGACAGAGTAGAACTGCCCCCACAGAGTTTCCAAGGAGCACCTGGTGGATTTGAACTGTCGACCCTTTGGTTAGCAGCCGTAGCACTTAACCACTACACCACCAGGGTTTCCATATATCTGGGTGGGTGGGCTGGGTAATACATATATAAAAAACACTAAGAAGGTGAGGCCAAGATGGTGGAGTAGTCAGATACTTCCAGTGATCCTTTTTACAACAAAGACCTGGAAAAACAACTGAAACAATTATATTTATGACAAGCTAGGAGCCCTGAACATCAAAGGTAAAGTTAGAAAACAAACTGAGTGGGAGGGGGAGGGAGAGGCAATTCAGAAGCAGAGAGGAGTTGCCAGACCTGAATCACCAGGAACCCTCAGGCACAATTCCCAGGAGCGACTGCGGTAGGCTGGCAGTGGCATTCCAGTCACAGCTTCCTCAGGGAGAGACAGCCAGCCGCACAGCCTACTCAAACCTCCAGAATCAGAGAATAATGGTGCTCTCAGCAAAGGCTAAGTACTTGCATATATTTTACCATGCCCCCAGCCCCCAAGCCAGCTTCAGTGGCTGTCCATTTCCCTGTGCCTGAGCTAGGTTCTGCTGAGTGTCCTGAGCCATTCTCCCAGCCTTGAAGAAGGAATAAATTCACAACAGGGGGAAAAGATAATTTGCCAGCTCCACTAACCTGGGGAGCTCAGGACAGAAGCGGCTCCTGTCCACACATAAATGGTTTGTGGACTTTGAATGCCTTTCCCCCTGCATGGAACTGTGTGGGCCTATTTCAGGAGAACAGGCCCTGTTGGCAGACTACAGCTGTTTCAGCTGTGTGGTGGAGAGGTGGGTGTTTGATGTTTGACACAGCTTTGCCTATTAAACCTGGTCTTCACCTACCCACATCAGAGGCCTAAGGACTGCTGGTTCCACTCACATCACCCACCCATCCACAACAGGGGTCCAAGGATAACTGGTACTTCCCAGTCCTAACAATCAAAACCATGGTCCATCTGCAGAACCCACCCGTGTACTGTAGGGAACAGGGAAGTGCTTTCCTCACAGATGCTTGGGGGACAGTTTTCAGCCCCCTGCCTTGTTCAGAGTGTGACCCCCTGCTGCAACCAGATACCTGTACCTACACCAATCACCCTTCCCCTCTAAGACTGTAGGACACAGCCTGAACCACACACTTGATGACCAGCTACCTGGATACCTCAGCTGAATCCACACAAGGAAAGTGATTGGACTCCTAGGTCCATATACCTGATAACAGTTGTAGCCATCTGGTGACAGGATGTTAGGGCTTCAAAGGAGAAAATAATCAAGCTAGCTCACTCAAGCAATCTATTTGGGTATATCAAAACAAAACAAAGCAAGAAGCTAGGATATAGTAAGCAAACATAAAATAAATTAATACAATAAATTATAGATGGTTTGGAGACCACAGTCAATATCAAATCACATAAAGACATAGACCATAACCATCCAACAAGATCTCAGAACAAAGGCTCAAGGGATCTTCTGGTTGAAGGTGTCTCCTGGAATTACCAGATGCAGAATACAAAAGATTAATATACAGAACTCTTAAAGACATAAGGAACAAGATCAGGAAGGAGATCAGACAATCCACAGAACAAGCCAAGGAACACAGAGATAAAGCAGTTGAAGAAATTAAAAAGATTATGCAAAAACATAATGAAAAATTTAAAAAGCTGCAAGATTTAAGAATCCACAGAAAGACACCAATCAGAAATTCAGAAGATTAACAATGAAATTACAGAATTAGACAGCTTAATAGAAAGTCAGAGGAGCAGAATTGAGGAAGTGGAAGGTAGAATTAGTGAGAATGAAGATAAAATACTTGGCTCCAATTTATTTGAAGAAAAATCAGATAAAAGAATTTAAGAAAATGAAGAAACCCTAAAAATCATGTGGGACTGTATCAAGAGAAATAACCTACAAGTGATTAGAGTACAGAACAGGGAGGGAGAACAGAAAATACAGAAAGAATTGTTGAAGATTTGTTGGCAGAAAACTCCCCTGATATCATGAAAGATGAGAAGATATCTAACCAAGATGCTCATCAAAATCCATATAAGGTAATCTCAAAAGAAAGTCACCAAGACATATTATAATCAAACTTGCCAAAACCAAAGAGAAAGAGATATTTTTAAGAGCAGCTAAGGATTAGCTAAAAGTTACCTACAAACCTACAAAGAACAGTCAAAAAGAATAAACTCAGATGACTCAATACATACCATGCAGGCAAGAAGCAATGGGATGACTTATATAAAACATTGAAGGAAAAAAATTGCCAGCCAAGAATCATATATCCAGCAAAACTGTCTCTCAAATATGAATGCAAGATTAGGACTTTACCAGATAAACAGAGTTTTAGGGAATTCATGAAAACAAAAACAAAACTACAAGAAATACTAAAAGGAGTTCTCTGGTTAGAAAATAAATAATATCAGATATCAGCCCAAGACTAGAATGCAGGACAGAGTGACCAGATGTCAACCCAGATAGGGATATGACAAAAATAAATCAAGATTAAAAAACACTTGAAACAGGGAAACAGCAATATCATTATGTAAAAGAAGACAACATTAAAACAAATAAAGAGGTAAAACAAATAAACAAGGCAATAAAAAGAAACAAAAGTTAGATTTAAACTTGGAAAAATAGGGGTAAGTATTAAGGTAACCACAAAGGAGACTAACAATCCTACTCATCAAAATAAAATACAAGAAAAAAATAGAGACTCAGTAGACACAAAATCAACATCAACAAATAAAAGGAAAATACAATATATAAAGATAAACTACTTAGCACAAAAAATTAAGTGGGAAAAAGAAACTCAACAACACACAAAAAAAGACATCAAAATGACAGTATTAAACTCATACCTATCCATAATTACACTGAATGTAAATGGACTAATGCACCAACAAAGAGACAGAGAATGGCAGAATGGATTAAAAAAACATGATGCATCTATACACTGCCTAAAAGAGACACACCTTAGACTTAGAGACACAAACTAAAACTCAAAGGAAGCAAAAAATATATATCAAGCAAACAATCAAAAAACAGCAAGAGTGGCAATATTTATTTCTGACAAAGTAGGCTTTAAAGTTAAATATACCACAAGGAATAAGGAAGGACGCTATATAATGATCAAAAGGACAATATGCCAGGAGGATATTATAACCATATTAAATATTTGTGTGCCCAATGACAGGGCTGCAAGATAAATAAAACAAACTCTAACAGCATTGAGAAGTGAGATAGCTCCACAATTATAGTAGGAGACTTCAACACACCACTTTTGGTGAAGGACAGAACATCCAGAAAGAAGCTCAATAAAGACACAGAAGATCTAAATGCCACAATCTACCAACTTGACCTCATAGGCATATACAGAACCCTTCACTCAATAGCAGCCAAGTATACTTTCTTTTCTAGTGCACATGGAACATTCTCTAAAACAGACCACATATTAGGTCATAAGCAAGCCTTAGCAGAATCCAAAACATCGAAATATTACAAAGCATCTTCTCTGACCATAAGGCAATAAAAGTAGAAATTAATAACAGAAAAAACAGGGAAAAGAAATCAAACACTTGGAAACTGAACAATACCCTGCTCAAAAACAACTGGGTTACAGAAGACATTAAGGATGGAATAAAGAAATTCATAAAATCCAACGAAAATGGAAACACTTCCTATCAGAACCTTTGGGACACAGCAAAACCAGTGCTCAGACGTCAATTAATATCAATCAATGCACACACACAAAAAGAAGAAAGGGCCAAAATCAAAGAATTATCCCTACAACTTGAACACATAGAAAGAGAGCAACAAAAGAAACCCTCAGGCACAAGAAGAAAGCAAATAATAAAAATTAGAGCGGAATTAAATGAAATAGAGAACAGAAAAACAATTGAAAGAGTTAACAAGACCAAAAGCTGGTTCTTTGAAAAAATTAACAAAAAATTGATAAACCATTGGCCAAACTGACAAAAGAAAAACAGAAGAAGAAGCAAATAACTTGGAAGAGAAATAATATGGGTGATATTACAACAGACCCAACTGAAATTAAAAGAATTATATCAGATTACTACAAAAAAAATTGTACTCTAACAAATTTGAAAACCTAGAAGAAATGGACGAATTTCTAGAAACACTGCCTACCTAAAGTAACACAAACAGAGGTAGCACAACTAAATAAACCCATAACAAAAGAGATTAAAAAGGTGATTAAAAACTCCCAACAAAAAAAAAAGCCTTGGCCCAGACGGCTTCAATGCAGACTTCTACCAAACTTTCAGAGAAGAGTTTATACCACTACTACTAAAGGTATTTCAGAACATAGAAAAGGACAGAATACTCCCAAACTCTTTCTATGAAGTCAGCATATCCCTGATACCAAAACCAGGTAAAGACACCACAAAAAAAAAAAAAAATTACAGACCTATAACCCTCATGAACTTAGATGCAAAAATCCTCAACAAAATTCTAGCCAACAGAATTCATCAACATATCAAAAATTAATTCACCATCACCAAGTGGGATTCATACCACGTACGCAGGGATGGTTCAACATTAGAAAAACAATTAATGTAATCCATCATATAAACAAAACAAAAGAACCACATGATCTTATCAATTGATGCAGAAAAGGCATTTGACAAAGTTCAACACCCATTCATGATAAAACACTTAGCAAAATAGGAATAGAAGGAAATTCCTCAACATAATAAACGGCATTTATACAAAGCCAATAGCCAACATCATCCTAAATGGAGAGAGTCTGAAAGCATTCCCCTTGAGATCAGGAACCAGACAAGGATGCCCTTTATCACCACTCTTATTTAAGATTGTGCTGGAAGTCCTCGCCAGAGCAACTAGGCTAGATAAAGAAATAAAGGGCATCCAGATTTGTAAGAAAGAAGTAAAAGTATCTCTATTTGCAGATGATATGCTCTTATACACAGAAAGCCCTAAAGAATCCTCAAGAAAACTACTGAAACTAATAGAAGAGTTCAGGAGAGTATCAGGATATAAGTTAAACATACAAAAATCATTTGGATTCCTCTACACGAACAAAAAGAACATTGAAGAGGAAATCACCAAATCAATACCATTTACAGTAGTCCCCAAGATGATAAAATACTTGGGAATAAATCTAACCAGAGACATAAAAGGCCCTATAAAGGAAACTACAAGACACTACTGCAAGAAACCAACAGAGACTTACATAAGTGGAAAACATACCTTGCTCATGGATAGGAAAACTTAACATTGTAAAAATGTCTATTATGCGAAAAGCGATTGATAGATACAGTGCAATTCTGATCCAAATTCCAACTACATTTTTAAATGGGATGGAGAGACAAATCACCAACTTCATTTTTCATTACTGAAAAAGAAAAACACCGTGGGAGGCCTCACACTATCTGATTTTAGAACCTATTGTACCGCCACAGTAATCAAAAGAGCCTGGTGCTAGTACAACAGATACATAGACAATGGAACAGAATTGAGAATCCAGACATAAAATCCATCCACATATGACCAACTGATATTTGACAAAGGCCCAAATTCAGTTAAATGGGGAAAAAAAGAGTCCCTTTTCAACACAAAAAAAAAAATTTTTTTTTTTTTCCAACATACTGTGCTGGCAAAACTGGATATCCAGCTGCAAAAAAAATGAAACAAGACCCATACGTTACTCCACGCACAAAAACTAACTCAAAATGGATCAAAGACCTAAATATAAAATCTAAAACGATAAAGACCATGGAAGATAAAATAGGGAAAACGCTAGGAGCCCTAATACATAGCATAAACAGTATGCAAAACATTACTAACAACACACAAACACCAGAAGAGAAGCTAGATACCTGGGAGCTCCTAAAAATCAAACACCTATGCTCATCTAAAGACTTCACCAAAAGAGTAAAAAGATTACCTACAGACTGGGAAAAAGTTTTTAGCTATGACATTTCTGATCAGCACCTGATCTCTAAAATCTACATGACACTGCAAAAACTCAACTGCAAAAAGATAAATAACCCAATGAAAAAATGGGCAAAAGATATGAACAGGCACTTCACCAAAGAAGACATTCAGGAAGCTAACAGATACATGAGGAAATGCTCAAGATCACTAGCCAATACAGAAATGCAAATCAAAAATACAATGAGATTCCTTCTCACTCCAACAAGGCTGGCATTAATCCAAAAAACACAAAATAAATGTTGGAGAGGTTGTGAAGAGACTGGAACACTTATACACTGTTGGTGGGAATGTTAAATGGCACAACCATTTTGGAAATCGATTTGGCACTTCCTTAAAAAGCTAGAAATAGAACTACCATAAGATCCAGTAATCCCACTCCTTGAAATATATCCTAGAGAAATAAGAGCCTTTACACGAACAGATAAATGCACACCCATGGTCACTGCAGCACTGTTTACAATAGCAAAAAGGTGGACGCAACCAAGGTGCCCATCAATGGATGAATGGATAAATTATGGTATATTCACACAATGGAATACTCTCAAAACAACAACAACAAAAAAAACTCACTGCCGTCAAGTCGATTCCGACTCATAGCAACCCTATAGGACAGAGTAGAACTGCCCTATACAGTTTTCAAGGAGTGCCTGGAGGATTCAAACTGCCAACCTTTTGGTTAGCAGCCATAGCACTTAACCACTACGCCACCAGGGTTTCCAATGGAATACTACACATCAATAAAGAACAATGATGAATCCGTGAAACATTCCATAACATGGAGGAATCTGGAAGGCATTATGCAGCATGAAATTAGTCAGTTGCAAAAGAACAAATATTATATAAGAACACTATTATAAGAACTAGAAAAATAGTTTAAACAGAGAAGAAAATATTCTTTGATGGTTACAAGAGTGGGGAGGGAGGGAGGAAGAGGGGTATTCACTAATTAGATAGTAGACAAGAACTCTTTTAGGTGAAGGGAAAGACGACACACAATACAGGAGAGGTCAGCACAACTGGACTAAACCAAAACCCGTTTCCTGAATAAAGTGAATGCTTCTAAGGTCAGCGTAGCAGGGGTGGAGGTTTGGGGACCGTGGTTTCAGGGGACATATAGGTTAAATGGCATAATAAAATCTATTACAAAAACATTCTGCATCCCACTTTGGAGAATGGCATCTGAGGTCTTAAATGCTAGCAAGCGGCCATCTAAGATATATCAATTGGTCTCAACCCACCTGGAGCAAAGGAGGGCAAAGAACACCAAAGACACAAAGTAATTATGACCCCAAGAGACAGAAAGGGCCACATAAACCAGAGACTACATCAGCCTGAGACCAGATGGTGCCCAGCTACAACCAATGACTGTCCTGACAGGGAACGTGACAGAGAACCCCTGAGGGAGCAGAAGAGCAGTGGGATGCAGACCTCAAATTCTCACAAAAAGTTCAGACTTAATTGTCTGACTGAGGCTAGAAGGACCCCGGAGCTCATGGTCCCCAGATCTTCTGTTAGCCCAAGACAGGAACCTTTCCTAAAGCCAACTCTTCTGACAGGGATTGGAGTGGACCATGGGACAGAAAATGATACTGGTGAAGAGTGAGCTTCCTGGTTCAAGTAGACGCATGAGACTATGTGGGCAGTTCCTGTCTGGAGGGGAGATGAGAGGGCAGAGGTAGTCAGCAGCTGGCTGAATGGACGTGAAAATAGAAAGTGGAGAGAAGGAGTGTGCTGTCTCAGGGAGAGAGCAACAAGGAACACATAGCAAGGCGTATATAAATTTTTGTATGAGAGACTGACTTGATTTGTAAACTTTCACTTAAAGCACAATAAAAATTAAAAAAAAATCATTAAGAGAAGAAAAAGTGAATACGCAGTTAGTAATTAAATGAAGTTCTTATTGGCTGAATAATAAAGCAAGAAAAAATGGAAATGGTTAACATCAACTTTACCAGTTTTTCTAGTGTCAGTCATAAACAATTACATGTTAAAACAATGAAATATGATTTTACCTTACCAAATAAACAATTATAAAAAAATATTAATACAGTGTGCTTAGGTATGGAGACACGGGTACCCTCATACGCTTTTGGTAATATTTTACGTCGGTATACGTGGCTTCTGACTTATTTACCCAAAATAAGGCTCTTCAAACTTCTATATGTAATTATTTAATGACTGCAATCAAGACACACTAGTATATAGGTGAATAAGTTGACTCTATGCCAATGAATTGAATTGTGTTAAGAAAGTATGATGAAATAAACCCAAACTGAGGAACATTCTACATAATTACCGGCTTGTACCTTTTAAAAAAAGTCAATGTTTTAAAATACAAACAGAGGCTCAGGAACTCGTCCAGATTAAAGGAGACTAAAGAAACATGGTAACTGAATGCAATGCGTTATTTTGCCACAGAGGTCATTACTGGGACAAATAGAAATTCTGAATAAGGTTTGTAGAATTGATTAAAAATATGTTATTAATGTTAATTTTCCCTTTTCCATAATTGTACTATGGTTATATAAGAGAATTCCTTGCTTTTAGGAAATATTTACTAAAGTATTTGGGGTAAAGTAGAATCATACTTACAATTTACGCATAAACAGCTCAGCAAAAAACAGAATGGTAAAGATATATATGTATATGTGTATATATATATATATATATATATATATATATATATATATATATATGTACACACACATACACATACATACAGAGCCCTGGTGGCACAGTGGTTAAGAGCTTGGCTACTAACCAAAAGGCAGGCAGTTTTAATCTACCATCTACTCTTTGGAAACCATATGAGGCATTTCTACTCTGTCCTATGGGGTCACTATGAGTCGAAATTGACTCAACAGCAATGGGTTTGGTGTTTGATTGACTTGTACTTACACAGAGAGAGAGAAAGTGCGTGTGTAAATGGGGCAAAAATTAACATTTGGGAAGTTTCCTGAATAAACCGAACGCTTCAAAGGCCAGAGTGTGTGGGGGGGGGGGGGGCGTTGGGGACCATGGTTTCAGGGGACATTTAGGTGAATTGACACAATAAAAACTATTAAGAAAACAACCCATTTTGGAGAGTGGCATCTGGGGTCTTAAACACTAGCAAGCGGCCATCTAAGATACAATTGGTCTCAACCCACCTGGAGCAAAGGAGAATGAAGAAAACCAAAGACACAAGGTAAGTATGAGCTCAAGAGGCAGAATGGGACGCATAAATCAAAGGCTACATCAGCCTGAGACCAGAACTAGACAGCGCCCAGCTACACCTGATGACTGGCATGACAGAGAGCACAACAGAGAATCCCTGAAGGAACAGGAGAACAGTGGGATGCAGGCCCCAAATTCTAGCAAAAATACCAGACTTAATGGTCTGAGTGAAACCAGAGGGATCCCGGAGGTCATGGTCTCCAGACCTTCTGTTAGCCCAAGACAGGACCCATTCTCAAAGCCAACTCTTCAGACGGGGATTGGACTGGACTACAACACAGAAAATAATACTGGTAAAGAGTGGGCTTCTTGGACCAAGGAGACAATGAGACTATCTGGGCAGCTCCTGTCTGCAGGGGAGATGTGAAGGCCGAGGGGGACAGAAGCTGGCTGAATGGACACAGAAACACAGGGTGGAGAGAAGGAATGTGCTGTCTCATTAGGGGGAGAGCAACTAGGAGTATACAGCAACGTGTATACAAGGTTTTGTATGAGAGACTGACTTGATGTGTAAACTTTCACTTAAAGCACAAAAAAAGATTAAAAAAAAATTAACATTTGGAAAAATTGTGTGAAGGGTAACTGGGAATTCTTTCTACTACGCACTTTTGGGTCAATTTGATATTAGGTCAAAATAATTAAAAAGAAAAGAAAAAGGAAATATGATAAGCTGACTCATGAATCATAGTCATTTTATTGTATGAACATCTGATCAAATGCAGCAAATATACCTTTGGACCAAGAAATGACTTCAGAAACACATTGTCTTTTGCCAACATAATTAAGCACAAATAAAGACATTTTCAAAAGGAGAAAAGGAGAATCAACTAAATATAAGAAAAAAATACTGCTTAGCATAATATTAAAATTTAAGATAGGTTATTGTTAAAGATATGAGTCAAAATCAACTCAAAGGCAATAGGCTTGGTTTATTTATTTATTTATTTTTAAAGATAGGCGCTCTGGTGGCACAGTGGTTAAACGCTCAGCTGCTAATCAAAAGGTCGGCAAACCACCAGCTACTCCTTAGGAGAAGATGTGGCAGTCTGCTCCCGTAAAGATTATATTCTTGAAACCCTAACAGGCAGTTTTACTCTGTGCTATAGAGTCACTAAGTCCTGGTGGCATAGTGGTTAAGAACTATGGCTGCTAACCAAAAGATTTGCGGTTCGAGTCCATCAGCTGCTCCTCAGAAGCCTTATGGGGCAGTTTTACTGTGTCCTGTAGGGTGGCTGGGTCCGAATCAACCAGACGGCAACAGGTTTGGGTGTTTTTTGGTATAGGGTCGCTATGAGTCAGAAGGGACTCGATGGCACACAAAAACAAAACCACGAATTGTTAAAGAAGCATCAAAGAATTTTCATAGAAAAGCAATTTAAATTGTAGAAGAGAGGGGCTACTGTACACAAAGTGCGTTTAGTCTTGATGAACCAGGAAGAAGAGCATCAATAAAGTATTAATTCATTGTGAAAATCCCTCCTCTTAGCATATTATTCTGAGGCTTTGTGCACATCAGCTCACAACCAAACTATTTTGACACAGATGGTATTCACCTCAATGGAACTTAAAGATCCTACAGTAATAAAGATTGTCTATTCTTTTTTTTATTCTCGTTACAGGGTAAATTTCCAGGGAAACAGTTTTTCCAGAGCCTCAGCTAGTCTAGCCCATGCAGAAAAATCCTCAAAAGAAATATGCTTATCAGAAGTTTTTGTAATAATAGTTGCTTTTATGTATCTAATAATTGCGTATAAATGTGTATGTTCCCTTCCTTACATCAGTTTTGATACTCTTATATTATGGAATGAATTTTCACAAATAGTGTTTTATTTATAACATTCTCCATATAGTCAAAAAGGATATGCTTAAAAAAACAGGAACTAATTAAGTATCCATTGTACATGAACTAAATGTAACAGATATGAATATCAGGCCAAAAAAAAATGCAAATGTACAATAAATATAATATACTTTAATTTTTATATATTTAACCCCAATTCTACTGGCTATAACCTTTATGTCAGTCAGTGGCACAGTGGTTAAGAGCTCGCCTGCTAAACAGAAGGTCAGCAGTTCAATTCCAGCAGACGCCTCTTGTAAACCCTGCGGGGCAGTTCTACTCTGTCCTGCAGGGTTGCTATAAGTCGGAATCCACTCAAAGGCAATGTTTTTTGTTGTTGTTGTTTGTTTGTTTGTTTGTGTCAGTCAGTACATAGTTTTCCCACCCTTTCAGTAGGGTGCTGATAAATGTTTAACTGGCTCTCCTGAGGAAAAAAAAAAAAATTCTGATTTGTAGTGTTCACCAATTTCCAAGGTGTAAATATCCCTACCCCAGCCAATTTCAAGCTATTAACATGACATTTATTGAACAAGGAGTTGAGAAGAGATGCTAATAATCCCACAGTAGCCAACTCCTTGCTTTCCATTAGTTGTGTCCTTGCTTGCTTTCCATTAGTTGTGCCCAAGTATCTGGTACCAAAACTTGTGTGCAGGAGTGCAACTACCCACACCTGTTTTTGCAGAGATAAATGTCATCCTGTTTGATCCTCTATCCCACATACGACCCTACTCTGTTTTAACTTGTTCTCTGATCCAAGGACTCTTCAATCCTGTCTCTCAGCTAGCAATGATGGGCCCATAGTATGCAGCTATACTTCCACAACTTATGAAGAAAAGGGGGATGCTGGGCACCTACTGCAGACCCATTCACTTACAAAAGTCTTGCTGCCATTTCTTTTCTGTCGTCCCTGTGGCTCATTGTGGCGCAAGGAAATCTGCCATCAAATCAGATTCTGTATGGAACGGAGGCTCAGGGGCCATTGCACTTGACTCCTACATTTACCTGGGGTTTCTGTCAAGGGTTTGTCCAGCATAGATGAAAAGTATATCAAAGAAGAGGGTTCTTCTCCTAGGGATACTCATGAACATCTAACACTGGGTTTCTTTCTAATTACTGTCAGATCAATCTTAGGAACCATCTTTTATAAATCATGCATTCTCCCCCTTTTTTTTTTTTTTACTATGCCAGAGCCTAGACATCTAATACTCCCAGGTTCTGGCACAAGCATTGTTTTTTCTGTGTTCTTAGTATTTTTTCATGAGGTAAAAAAAAAAATGCTATCAAAAATGGGGTAAAGGGGAACAGGTATAAAGAAATTCAAGGAAAACCTTCACTATATATAAAAATATTATCTCATTACATCTATATTTGTTCTGGAAGAAAATCTGACATTAACAAAAGCTTTAATTGTATGTACATGCTTTCTCTCAGTAATTCAATTTCTAAACATTTACCATAAAGACATAATTTTAAATGTACACAACAATTTTGCTATAAGAATGTCTGTCACAGTGTTTTTTATAGTTATAAAAAATTTCAAACATGACTATAATGAAAATTTGTTAACATAAATCATGGTTTATCTGCTCAGTGAAATACTACTCAACTATTAAGATGAGGTTATAGAAGGCTATATCACAAGGAAAAATGTTTATAATCCATAGTTTAGTGGAACACATTAAAATATAACACCATTCTGAAAAATAAATCATACACATGTATATTTTAATAGCTATATCTGAGTCATAGAATGTCAGTAATTTTTATTTTCTTTTTATTATCCATTTGTTTTTTGTTATTAATTAGTAAAAGATCATCTGTTACCAAATATCATTTGAACGACACTTCAGAGGACGATAAATTTTCTGATAATATAAAATATTATATTGTTTCATTGGGGAGATTTGATATGTTATCTTATTTTCATTTCATTGTCAATATCTTATATTTGTGTTGAGGCTTTGAAATTACTATACATTTTCATATATATTTCTTAATCCTCACAACTACCCTTTGCATGATGTAAAACAGGTATTTTTATCTTTATTTTGTATATAAGAAAATTGGGTCTGCGTGATGAGTAATATTTGTCCTCTATTACTCAGCATATAGGCCATGAGCTGCAGTCCACTGCCTCCAAATCCAGTGTTCTTTCAAACACTTCACAGCATTTCATGGGGAATTTGCTCATAAAATATTTGAGAGTGTATACAGCACAAAATAAACTTTATTATTATTCATAGATGCTAGAAAAATTGTACGAAGGCATTTTGATCAAAGAAATTTCAACTATACTCTAAAGTAGATGCCTGTGTCCACCAATAAAAATATATATATATAATAGAAATATGTATATTAACACTTTCAAAAAAATAAGTAGGCAGGAAATGGAAAAAAGGAGCACATGTTCCAGCCCTGGGCTAAGACTGTCACATGTACCCTCTTATTTAATCATCAAATTTACCTTATCAGGTATGTACTCTCAGGTTTCTATCAGATATGATTTTTCATATGACAAAACTAGAGCCTAAAAGTAATCTACCTTCACAGGTATGCAGGAAGCAGGTCTGTGAGTAAGAAACCAAAGCCAATGCCCTTCACAACATTTAAAAGATCTATAAATCTATGTGTGTCACCATAGCCATCTACAGAGCTCTGCAAGTGACAAGGACTGAATAGCTAATTCAAACACTCCAAGGAACACTTAATGGAGATGTAATATCAATAAAATGTCTCAAACACTTGGATTCTCCTCAACACATAAACTAACCTCAGAGAAAATTTGCTGAGGAGAGTACAAAACTTTGGCACGTGTAATGAACTCATTGTACTATTTATGCTTTTATAATAGCCATCATGATAACCAAAAACCATTTTGTTTATGACTAACAGCACAATAAGAAAAAGGGAAATGGGGCAATTATATGGACAGGCCAAGTCAGCACATTGCTTTTGATTGAATTATATGGCAGTTTTATGTAAAACTGCATTCGGGAACCTAAATTACCTAAGGAATTACATTTTTTCCTCCTCTGCTTCACTGAACATTGTTGAGTGTCTACACAACCACTACGCTATACTATTACCCTATAGACAGTTATGATTATAAGTTTATGACTATAAGGTGGCCCTGAGTGCTAGATCTATAAATCCATCCACATCTATAATTTTTTTTTGTATTTTAAAAGGTCTACTTATTCACTTCTAATTCCTTTGAAATATCACCTACATGTAAGTTAAGGGGAGTTAAAGAAAGCAAAACAGCAAGATTTATTTTTTATTATGTTATAAAAACATAATTGATATATCATAGGTCTTCATTAATTTATCCATTCAGCAAACATTTGTAGAACTTTTACTTAGCACCAGGCACTGGGTAGAACAAGACAGGTAAATTCCTGATCCCACAAGGCATCCATTCTAGTGATATTCACATCAATATGATCATGATTGATTTCTCCTGTACTAGCAAAGAATTTTCCCATCCTAGAATGTTGTACTGTGGGGGCTTGTGTGTTGCTGTGATGCTGGAAGCAAATGCCAGCAGGGTCACCCATAGTGGACAGGTTTCAGCTGAGGTTCCAGACTAAGACAGACTAGGAAGAAGGACCTGGCAGTCTACTTTTGAAAAGCATTAGCCAGTGAAAACATTATGGATTGCAGCAGAACATTGTCTGATATAGTTCCAGAAGATGAGCCCCCCCAAGTTGGAAGGCACTCAAAATATGACCGGGGAAGAGCCGCCTCCTCAAGGTAGTGTCGACCTTAATTACGTGGATGGAGTCAGACTTTACAGACCTTCATTGGCTGATACAGCATGACTCAAAATGAGAAGAAACAGCTACAAACATCCGTTAGTAATCAGAACCTGGACTGTATGAAGTATGAATCTAAGAAAATTGGAAAGCCTCAAAAATGAAATGGAATGCATAAACATCAATATCTTAGTGTGCTGAAATGGACTGATATAGGCCATTTTGAATCAGACAATCTTATGGTCTACTATGCCGGGAATGACAACTTGAAGAAGAGTGGCTTTGCATTCATCATCAAAAGAACATTTCAAGGTCTATCCTGAAGTACAACGCTGTCAGGGATAGAATAATATTCATACACCTACAAGGAAGACCAGTTAATACAACTATTATTCAAATTTACACACAAACTACTATGACCAAAGATGAAGAAATTGAAGATTTTTATCAACTTCTATAGTCTGAAATTGATCAAATACACAATTAGGATGCACTGATAATTACTGGTGATCGAAATGCGAAAGCTAGAAACAAAGAAGGACTGCTGGTTGGAAAATATGGCCTTGGTGATAGAAACAATGCCGGAGATAGTATGATAGAATTTTGCAAGACCAATGACTTCTTCACTACAAATACATTTTTCACCAACATAAACAGCAACTATACACATGGAATTCATCAGGTGGAATACACAGGAATCAAATTGACTACATCTGTGGAAAGAGATAATGGAAAAGCTCAATATCATCAGTCAGAACAAGGCCAGGGGCCAACTGTGGAACAGACCATCAATTGCTCATATGCAAGTTCAAGTTGAAGCTGAAGAAAATTAGAACAAGTCCACAAGAGCCAAAGTACAACCTTGTGTATATGCCACCTGAATTTAGAGACCATCTCAAGAAATGATTTGACACACTGAACACTGATAACTGAAGACCAGACAAGTTGTGGAATGACATCAAGGACATTATACATGAAGAAAACAAGAGGTCATTAAAAAGAAAACAAAAACCAAAATGGATGTCAGGAGAGACTCTGAAGCTTGCTCTTGAATGATGAGTAGCTAAAGCAAAAGGAAGAAATAATGAAGTAAAAGAACTAAATAGAAGATTTCAAAT
Organism: Loxodonta africana; assembly: GCF_030014295.1. Taxonomy (NCBI): domain Eukaryota; kingdom Metazoa; phylum Chordata; class Mammalia; order Proboscidea; family Elephantidae; genus Loxodonta; species Loxodonta africana. Next base: position 106,659,897 of record NC_087343.1, on the reverse strand, counting down.
GGCAGCTGGAAAAGACAAGGTAAAGTATTATAATGACAAGTGCAAAGAGCTGGAGATAGAAAACCAAAAGGGAAGAACACGCTCAGCATTTCTCAAGCTGAAAGAACTGAAGAAGAAATTCAAGCCTTGAGTTGCAATAGTGAAGGGTTCTATGGGGAAAATATTAGATGAATCAGGAAACATCAAAAGAAGATGGAAGGAATACCCAGAGTCATTATACCAAAAAGAACTGGTCAATGTTCAAACATTTCAGGAGGTAGCATATGATCAGGAACCAATGGTACTGAAGGAAGAACTCCAAGCTGCACTGAAGGTATTGGCCAAAAACAAGGCTCCAGAAATTGACGGAATATCAGTTGAGATGTTTCAACAAATGGATGCAGACTGAAAGTGCTCACTCGTCTATGCCAAGAAATTTAGAAGACAGCTACCTGGCCAACTGACAAGAAGAGATCCATATTTATGCCTACTCCCAAGAAAAGTGATCCAATTGAATGATGAAATCATCAAACAATATCAAATGCAAGTAAAATTTTGCTGAAGATCATTCAAAAGCGGCTGCAGCAGTATATCAACAGGGAACTGCCAGAAATTCAGGCTGGATTCAGGAGAGGACATGGAACCAGGGATATCGTTGCTGATGTCAGATGGATCCTGGATGAAAGCAGAGAATACCAGAAAGATGTTTACCTGTGTTTTATTGACTATGCAAAGGCATTCAACTGTGTGGATCATAACAAATTATGGCTAACATTTTGAAGAATGGGAATTCCAGAACACTTAATTGTGCTCACGAGGAACCTGTACATAGATCAAGAGGCAGTTGTTCGAACAGAACAAGGGAATACTGCATTATTTAAAGTCAAAAAAGCTGTGCATCAGGGTTGTATCCTTTCACCTTACCTATTCAATCTGTATGCTGAGCAAGTAATGTGAGAAGCCTGGCTCTATGAAGAAGAACGGGGCATCAGGATTGGAGGAAGATGCATTAAGAACCTGCATTATGCGCTAACACAATCTTGCTTGCTGAAAGTGAAGAGGACTTGAAGCACCTACTGATGATGATCAAAGACTACAGCCTTCAGTATGGATTACACCTCAACAAAAAGAAAACGAAAATCCTCACAACTGGATCGATAAGCACCATCATGATAAACAGAGAAAAGACTGAAGCTGTCAAGGATTTCATTTTACTTGGATCCACAATCAACAGCCATGGAAGCAGCAGTGAAGAAATCAAAAGATGCATTATATTGGGGAAATCTGCTGCAAAAGACCTCTTTAAAGTGTTAAAAAGCAAAGATGTCACCTTGAAGACTAAGTTGCCCCTGACCCAAGCCACAGCTTTTTCAATTGCTTCATATCCATGGGAAAGCTGGACAATGAATAAGGAAGACTGCAGAAGAATTGATGCCTTTGAATTACGGTGTTGGCAAAGGATACAGAATACACGATTGACCACCAAAAGAATGAACAAATCTGTCTTGGAAGAAGTACAACAATAATGCTCCTTATAAGCAAGGATGGTGAGACTATGTCTCACATACTTTGGACATGTTATCAGAAGGGACCAGTCCCTGGAGAAGGACATCATCCTTGGTAGCAAAAAAGAGCAAAACCCTCAACAAGATGGATTGACAGAGTAGCTGCAACAATGGGATCAAGCATAACAATGACTGTGAGGGTGGTGGAGGACCAGGCAGTGTGTTTCCTTCTTTTGTACTTAGGGTGCTGTGAGTCAGAACCAACTCAATGGCACGTAACAACAACAACAAAGAACGTATATGAGGATTTAAAAAATGGTTCTTTGTATTGTTGGTATGGCTAACTACTGCAATTTGACCAAAAATCACCTCACATTTTAGTTTTTTGTCTTCTCTCATCCTCTAAGCAGACGTCTGTTACTACAGCTTTCAAAATTCACACCTTCAGTTTCTCACTTGAAAGGGAACACATGAAAGCCTGGGAGACTTAATTCCTGGGGAAATCTAGCAGAGAAAGACTGTTCAAATCAAGGACATCCCCACAGCAGAGAACAAAATCTTGCCTCCAGGTCTAGCTCACTTCATGCTTTTTTATGTCTCCATAGACTGCTGATCAGAGCCCTGCTCCTAGAAATTTCTGTGCTTCCAGGAATGCTACTATTAAATCATTTTTTACTTTTTTCATTTTCTTCCCTCTTGTCAGCCTGAATATCTATTCTAAAGCCATAGGACCACATTTGTCAAAGAGATAAGCAACACTGTAGTTCAGGGGAACGAAAAAATAAAAAATGTATTTAATAAAACTTTCATTTTCCTAAAAAAAAGGTTAACAGTGTCTATGGTCCAATGATTATTGGATCACATATATCCATTCCCATGATGAGAGTGAAGGAATTTAAAATTAGTTTTCCACTGGTTTAGTAGAAATCTTTGTTATTTCAATGGATTAGGGTTTCTTTTTAGGTGCCTTTACAGAGTTAGTTCTGTATGCTCCAAAACTTCACGGACAGACATGTTTTCTCTACTACTTAGCTAATAACTAAATGCCCTTGAGTCTATTTCATGTGTTTCAGAGTAGAACTGAACTCCAAAGGGTTTTCAATGGCAGATTTTTTTCAGAAGTAGATCTCCAGGCCTTTATGCCAAGGGACCTCCAGATGAACTCAAACCCCAACCTTTCACTTAGCAGCTGAGTGCTTAAGGGTTTGTGCCACACAAGGACTCCTACTAGCACCAAAAAAAAAAAAAGGGGGGAGGGGGATTAGACATCAAAGTAGAGCACAAGGTCAAGCAATTGATGAATCATGAAAAGTTTTTTGTGCGTGTGTCTTTATTTCAGAGACTGTTCTGCATAAAAACTACAGCCACTTAGGAATCAGTACCTAAGGAAACATGTAATGAAAGGTTAAACCAGCAACTTAGAGTTAATAGTTGATCACTGACGTACCAAGCCTCAAATACCACCCTTTCAAGTGAACATTTTCTTAATTTCATATAGATTTGTGGTAGAAAATCTGTAATAAATAGTATTTTACTACGTGACCAGGTGAGAAATCATTCGCACTATGAAGACATTTTGCTTCAAGTCTCTGTCTCAGAGTAATGGAAGAAATATTTCCCTTTTCACAGACTTCAGGCTGTTTAAAATCTTTGCCCCTGCAACATACAGGCAGTCAAAACTTCTTGGGAATAAAGACTTTGTGTTAGGCTTTTATTTCTCCTCAGTGATGACCAATTTGTTAAGACTTCTAAAAGAGTAGCCAATGATTTGTCCATTAGTTTAAAATTCATTCATATATCACATTTACTAATAAGATTAAAAAAAAAAAGTCTTTTCATTCATCATTCTCTTCCCTAAAGATTTCTAGCCTCTGCTATGTTTTTCCTCAATGCCTTTTTCTGTGGTAGGGTTATCATATCTTCCTTTAAAAACATAATTTGGGCTGTATTCAGCTTAACTGAAATGCAAAAGGTATATCGTTTGGCAAGCAGACATGGCTTAATTTCATTCTACTGTGTCTCAAATTTTCACCTTCATCATTAGTGTTATTACTGCCAGTTTACAATTTTTCACAATAATGGAAGATACAAAATGCATGGAAATGGAAATCCACATATAAATTTCAAACCTTATTTTATCCAATACAGTCAATCTTTTTCTAATCTAACCTTTCACTGAAGAGCCTGATAATTAGCAAAACTGAATGCCTCAACTTTTACCTCAGCTCACCTATGGCAGAACACTGCTAAGGGTAGGGAGTGGCCAGGGTGCAGGCCAAAATTTAGGGCTAGGAGTTGTATCAAAGTGAGCTGAGGCACAGAACTCAAGCAATTATGTCAATATTTCAAGAATTCTCAGAGCAGTAAAAGGAGAGTAGTAGGTAGAACAGGAGAAGAATAAAATGCTGCTCTAACCCTGGCTTGTAGCAGCAAACAGGAAGTGTTTTGTTGTTGTTCTTGGTGGTAGTGGTGTGTGTGTGTTTCAGGCCCAGATAACCTACAATGTCAGTTAAGGCTACAGTCTCAGGTCCTAAGTATAGGAGATAAAGCATGTCTGTGTTTGAGAAGTGGAGCAGGAAATAGGGGAGAGATGTGAAAAAGCTCCCACAGAGTCTCAAAAGTGTCAAAGTTAGTTCCGCAAGAGCTGCCTAAACTCTGCATCAGAAAAAAATTCAGGAAGACACAACACAGGAGATCTTCTAAAAATGCCACTGCATCTCTGTTGCCTTTTAAGCAGGGTCAGATTGGGGTCTGTTCCCTTCACCCTTCTATCTGAACCTTTGCTAATTTAGTCAAGACGTTTGGTAGCAGAGGGAACCAAAGGGAGGAATGTCAGAATGCTCCACGGCTGAACACTGGTATGCCAGCCTTGTCCTTGTCCAAGTCACTTGTTGGGGGGGGGCACATTTTTAGGGGCCTCAGTTTCAGAACCGTGTCTTCTGTTGTCCCTCCCAGAGACAGGACCAAGTTGAGTAACTGCTGTTACAACCTGTGTCCTAATATAACTTTTTTTCTTCCAATTTTTAAAACATAAAAGATGCTTTCAAAAGAATATATACTAAGTGAAAAACAAGAGTCAGGTAATAAGGCATTAGGGGTGAGAAAAGGAGAGAATAATAAAAGCAGAAAGCCTAATCTGAACAAAATATAGCAAATGGGGAGTAAATGATGTTTGAGCTTCCTGACAGCCAAGGCAAAATAGGAAATATAGGAAGAGGGGAATTTTGGGGATAATTCCGTAGTTTACAGAACACCGATGTTTCCTGATTAGGGGGCTAACTAACAGGAAGGCTGACTTAAATCTGTGCTTGGGTACACGAAGAGAGGTAAATAAATAGAATTAATTATGTAACTAAAAAGAAGGAAATAAAATTTAATAAGGGAACTGTGTAGTAAGGCATATATTAGCAGCCTGCATTTTCATTCACTGTTAATTTTACAGAACTCACACTGAGGATCTCACTCTAAGAATATGTATATTAGGTCCATTCGGCTGTTTAAGGTGCAGAAAGAGACAAAAGCCAGGTAGAAAGCAAAGGATATTGTCAATAATCATGGCAAAGTTTTAGGCCAGGCAGGAAAAAAGATAAAATCATAGGCAGTTACAACATAAGCAAATGCCATGTATCCAGAAGCATCACAGAAGATAAACTCCATATGACAAAACTCTTATTTATTTTGCTCTAAGGAAGCAAAAATAAACATCACAGGTCATCATGGATTGAATTGTGTCCCCCCAAAATATGTGTATCAATTCAGCTCTGCCATGATTCCCAGCGTTGTATCATTGTCCACCATTTTGTCATCTGTGATTTTCCTATGTGTTGTAAATTCTATCACTAAGATGTTAATGAGATGGGTTAGTGGCAGTTATGTTGATAAGATCTACAAGATTAGACTGTGTCTTTAAGCCAATCTCTTTTGAGATAGGAGAGACAGGAGCAGAGAGACACAGGGACCGGATCTCGTACCACCAAGAAAGCAGTGCCTGGAGCAGAGCGTGTCCTTTGGACCTAGGGTTCCTGCACAGGGAAGATCCCAGACCAAGGGAAGATTGATAACAAAGACTTTCCTTCAAGGTCAACAGAGAGAAAGCCTTCCCCTGGAGGTGACACCCTGAATTTGGACGTCTAGCCTACTAGACTGTGAGAGAAGACATTTCTCTTTGTTAATGCCATCCACTTATGGTATTTTTATTGTAGCAACACTAGATAACTAAGACACAGACTGTGCTCAGAATATTAGGTCTATGAGTAGTTTTGAATAGATATTGTAACAATCAATGTCGTGTGTTGACTTGGCTGGGCCATGATTCTCAGTGGATGGGCAGTTATGTAATGACATATCTTGGCAGTTATGTAATGATGTAGCCATCCTGCTTTATATGGTCCAATGTGGTTAGTCAACTAGTTGTAAGGAGAGTTTCCTTGGGGTATGGCCTGAATCCAATACATGTATTGTACTGCCAAATCTCACTTGCTTGCTCTTGATCCTGCATCCAGATTGTCATCATCTGACCTCTGTTTCTAGGGAATTGAACTAGTGCCCTGTAAATCTTGGGATTTGTCAGCCTCTGCAGCCCATGAGCCAGGAGCCTGATGTCTTACCTGTTGACCTTAATAGTTCGTCAGCCTCATGCAGTTAAGTGAGTCGGGAGAAGCCTCCAGCCTGATGCCTGATCCACAGACTGGGGATTTCTGAGCCTCTACAACTGTATGAGCCATTTCCTTGAGATAAATCGATCTCTCTCTATTTACATATATATATATATACACACATATGCTGTTGTTGTTGTTAGGTGACATCAAGTTGGTTCTGACTCATAGCGAGCCTACGTACAACAGAACAAAACACTGCCTGGTCCTGAGCTATCCTCACAATCGTTGTTATGCCTGATCTCATTGTTATAGCCACTGTGTCAATCCATCTCATTGAGGGTCTTCCTCTTTTTGGCTGACTCTTCACCAAGAATGATGTCCTTCTCCAGGGACTGATCCCTCCTGATAACATGTCCAAAGTGTGTGAAATGTAGTCTCACTATCCTTGCTTCTAAGAATTCTGGCTGTACTTATTCCATGACAGATATGTTCATTCTTTTGACCCAGCAAAACCCAGTATTCCACCTCCTAGCGACCCTATAGGACAGCCCATGGTATATTCAGTATTCTTCTCCAACACCACAAGTGAAGGACGTCAATTCCTCTTTGTTCTTCCTTATTCATCATTCAGCTTTCGCAAGCATATGAGGCGATTGAAAACACCATGGCTTGGGTCACCGCACCTTAGTCTTCAAGATAACATCTTTGCTTTCCAACACTTTAAAGAGGTCTTTTGCAGCAGATATGCCTAATACGATGAATCTTTTGATTTCTTGACGGTTGCTTCCATGGATGTTGATTGTGTATCTAAGTAAAATGAAATCCTTGACAACTTCAATCTTTTCTCAGTTTATCATGATGGTGCTTATTGGTCCAGTTGTAATGGTTTTTATTTTCTTTATGTTGAGGTATAATTCATACAGAAGGCTGTGGTCTTTGATCATCATCAATAAGTGCTTCAAGTCCTCTTCACTTTCAACAAGCAAGGAAGTGTCATTAGCATAACGCAGGTTGTTAATGAATCCTCCTCCAATCTTGATACCTCATTCTTCCTCACAGAGTCCAGCTTCTTGGGTTATTTGCTCAGCATATAGGTTAAATACCCAAAACCCAGGGTCGCCGAGTCGATTCCGACTCACAGTGACCCTATAGGACAAGTAGGTTAAATAGGTATAGTGAAAAGATACAACCATGACTCACACCTTTCCTCACTTTAAGCCACCCAGTACTCCCTTGTTCTGTTTGAATGACTGTACAGTTTCCTCATAAGCACATCAAGTGTTCTGGAATTCCCATTCCTCGCAATGTTATGCGTAATTTGTTATGATCCACACTGTCGAATGCCTTTGCATAATCAATAAAACATAAGTAAACATCTTTCTGGTAATCTCTGCTTTCAGCTGGGATCCATCTGACACCAGCAATGATATCCCTGGTTCAACATCCTCCTCTGAAACCAGCTTGAATTTCTGGCAGTTCCCTGTTGATATACTGCTACAGACTCTTTCGAATGATCTTTGGCAAAATTTTACTTACGTATGATATTTATAATATTGTTTGACGATTTTCACATTTGGTGGGATCACCTTTCTTGAGAATAGGCATAAATATGGATCTCTTCCAGTCCTTTGGCCAGGTAGTTCTCTTCCAAATTTCATGGTATAGTCGAGTGAGCACTTCCAGTTCTGCATCCATTTGTGGAAACATCTCAATTGATATTCTGTCAATTCCTGGAGCCTCGTTTTTCACTAATGCCTTCAGTGAGGCTTGGGCTTCTTCCTTCAGTATCATCGGTTCCTGATCATATGCTACCTCCTGAAATGGTTGAATGTCGACCAATTATTTTTGGTGCAGTGACTCCTTTTATTCCTTCATCTTCTTTTGATGCTTCCTGTGTCATTTAATATTTTCCCCATAGAGACTTTCACTCTTGCAACTCGAGGCTTGAATTTTTCTTCAGTTCTTTCAGCTTGAGAAATGCTGAGTGTGTTCTTTCGGTTTTCTATCACCAGCTTTTTGCACATGTCATACTTTCCTTTGTTTCCTCGGGATGCCCTTTGAAATTTTCTGTTCAGATTTTTTATTTCATCATTTCTTCCTTTTGCTTTAGTTACTTGACATTCAAGAACAAGTTTCGGAGTCTCTTCTGACATCCATTTTTGTCTTTTCTTTCTTTCCTTTCTTTTTAATGACCTCTTGCTTTCTTCGTGTATGATGCCTTTTATGTCATTCCACAACTCCCCTGATGTCTAATTATCTAGTGCTGCTATAACAGAAATACCACAAGTGGATGGCTTTGACAAAGAGAAAATTATTTTCTCAAAATCTAGTAGGCTAGAAGTCCAAATTCAGGGTGTCAGCTCCAGGGGAGGGCTTTCTCTCTCTCAGTTGGTTCTGGAGAAAGGTCCTTCTCATCAATCTTCCCCTGGGCTAGGAGCTTCTCCACATAGGACCCCCAGATCCTAAGGATGTGCTCTACTCCTGGCACTACTTTCTTGGTGGTATGAGGTCCTTAAATCTCTGCTGGCTTCCTTTTCGTTTTTTCTCTTGTAAGATAAAAGGTGGTTCAGGCCACACCCCAGGGAATTTCCCTTTACATTAGATCAGGGATGTGGCCTTAGTAAGGGTGTTAAAATCACACCCCAATCCTTTTTAACGTAATCTAATCTTGCCTCATTAACCATGGGCAGAGATTAGGATTTATAACACACAGGAAAATTACAATCACAGAATGGAGGACAACCACACAATACTGGCAATGATGGCCTAACCAAGTTGACACATATTTTGGGGGGACACAATTTGATCCATGACATCTGGTCTTCAGACATTAGTGTTCAATGCATCAAATCTATTCTTGAGATGGTCTCTAAATTCAGGTGGGATATACTCATTCATATTTTGGCTCTTGTGGATTTGTTCTAATTTTCTTCAGTTTCAACTTGAATTTCCATATGAATAATTGATGGTCTATTCCACAGTCGGCCCCTGGCCTTGTTCTGACCGATGATATTGAGATTTTCCACCATCTCTTTCCACAAATTTAGTCAGTTCTGATTCCTTTGTATTCCATCTGGCAAGGTCCACATGTATATTTGCTATTTATGTTGGTGAAAAAAGATATTTGCAATGAAGAAGTTGTTGGTCTTGTGAAATTCTATCAGGCGATCTCTGGCATTGTTTCTATCACCAAGGCCATATTTTCCAACTATGAATCCTTCTTTGTTTCCAGCTTTCACATTCCAATCACCAGTATTTACCAATGCATCCTGATTGTATGTCTGGACAATTTCAGGCTACAGAAGTTGGTAAAAATCTTTAATTTCTTAGCAGTTGGTGTGTAAATTTGAATAGTAGTCTTTAAAATAACTGGTCTTCCTTGTAGATGTAGGGATATTATCCTGTTTTGACACTGTTGTACTTCAGGAGAGATCTTGAAACCTTCTTTTTGACGATAAACGCAAAGTCATTCCTCTTCAAGTTGTCATTCCCGGCATAGTAGACCATATTATTGTCTAACTCAAAATGGCCAGTACCAGTCCATTTCAGCTCACTAATGCTTAGGATATCAATGATTATGCATTCCATTTCATTTTTAACTATTTCCAATTTTCCTAGATTCATACTTCATACATTCCAGGTTCTGAATATTAATAGATGTTTGCAGTTGTTTCTTCTCATTTTGAGTGGTGCCACATCAGTAAATGAAGGTCCCTAAAGCTAGACTCCATCCACATCATTAAGGTCAATGCTACTTTGAGGAGGCAGCTCTTATCCAGTTGTATTTTGAGTGCTTCCAACCTGGGAAGCTAATCTTCTGGCACTATATCAGACAATATTCCACTGCTATTCATAAGTTTTCACTCAAACCCCCACAGTACAACAAACTGACAGATGCATGGGAGATATATATATTATATACACATATATACATATAGACTCTCCATTGGTTTTGCTTCTCTAGAAAACCCAGCCTAAGACATTTGGTACTGAAAGTGGTTCTGGAGAAACAAAATTGTAAGGATAAGTTTTCTAAATTGGTTTTCAAGTCTGACTAGTCTTAAAGGTGCTGATGACTCTGCCTCCAGTAGTAAAGAGGGCACTGCTAATACATGGAATGAGGTGGTGATATTAATATGCGAAATATCACCACCAATAGATCAAGTCTTGGTGAGAAGTGAGACTCTGGGTGATCACATGTTTGGTCCTTTTCTAAAATTTTGTCAGAATGAGAAGTATAGGGAAGCTGGTTGGCTATACCTACCTTTGTAGAAAAAGCGATGAAAGAGATGAGCTCAGGGCTTCAGAGTCACAGCTCAACCGCCACATAAAATACCTGAAAGTTGCCACTTGTGCCCTGAAACGAAGCCTTATTTCTTGCAGTAACAGAGCCAATATTGCCAAAAACCAAACCCAGAGTCTTATCATAAGAGTGGCTGAATTGCAACACCAATTGAATTCCCAACCTTGAATAGTGTCTGAAGTTAAATTGAGGACATTGATTAGGAAGAAATAGGGTCCTGAAAATTGGGATGAGGACATATGGGCAGATGCTCAGGAAGCTTAGAACACTGGGCCCCTAAATTCCATTGAATCACTCCTGCCAACAGAACTAGCTCTCTTACTTCCATCTGAAGAGATCACTCCATCTGTGTCTTCTAATCCACTTTCTTCAGCAAAACCATTATTCCTTCCAACCTTGTCTGATGAGAGTAACCCAGCTGCTCCTGAAGAGTCTTTGTCTGAAATATTTCCTAGGGAGGTGCCTGAGGTAGATGCCTTACAAGACATTGTTGAATGTTAACAGGACCCCCTTTTGCTTCTAGACCTGTAATTAGACTTAATTTCCAGCAAGCACCAAAAGATGAAGTATAAAGTGTGACCCAGGAAGAGTCATCCTCCAAAAGAACTGCTTGATTTTTCTAATATGTACAAACAGAAACCTGGAAAATATGTGTGGAGGTGGATATTAAGTGTGTGGGATAATGCTGCAAGGGACATAAAATTGGATCAGTCGGAGTTTATTGATATGGGCCCACTAAGCACAGATTCTTCATTCAAAGTTTCAGCCCGAGAGGTTAGGGAAGGAGCTAATAGTTTGTTTGGTTGGCTCGCTGAAGCATGGATTATGCAATGGCCTACAATAAATCAAGTTGAAGTAGCAGACCTGCTTCGGTATACTGTAGGAAGAGGTACCCAAAAGCTTAGGGAAATTGGCATGTTAGAGTGGATTTATCAGGTTAGACCCACAGACCCACACATGGATTGCCCAGAGGACACATCTTTTACCACTACAGTGAGGAACAGATTTGCAAAGGGAGCTCCAGCATCCTTGAAGACTGCTGTGATTGCTATTTTATATAAGTCAGATTTGATGGTGGGAACTGCTCTAACTGAATTAAGACACCTAACTACAATGGGGCTGATTGGATCCCGTAATTGTAGGGGTCAAATAGTGGCACTTAAGTGACAAAGACAAGGGGAGCATAGTTACCTTAATGAACAGCAAAGTCAAAACATTAATCAGAATAATCTGACTCGTATGGACTTATGGAATTGGCTCCTTAGTCATGGCGTCCCTAGGAGTGAAATAGATGGGAAATTCACTAAATACTTACTTTATCTGTATAAGCAGAAGAATTCCAGGTCAACTGAACAGCAACCAAACTCAAATCACCAGAATAGAGAGTCATGACCCCAGACATGAGCAAGTTTACAGACCTGCAACTGCTTGAATGAAAGGGAGGTCAGTTCCCCTTGAGAAAGGGCATTGCTACACCGCCAAAAATGAATACTGTTAATCTTTCTCCTAGCCTTCCCCAAAGGGACCTATGGCCTTTTACAAGAGCGACTGTTCATTGGGGAAAAGGAAATTATCAGACTTTTCAGGGATTACTGAATACTGGCTCTGAACTGACACTAATTCGAGAAGACCCAAAATGTCACTGTAGCCCACCAGTCACAGTGGGGGTGTATGGAGATCAGGTTATTAATGGAGTCTTAGCCCAAGTTTCCTCACAGTGGGTCCAGTATGTCCCCAAACCCATCCTGTAGTGATTTCCCAAGTCCCAGAATGCATAATTGGAATATATATACTCAACAACTGCCAGAAACCCCACAATGAATTCCTGACAAGTGAAGTAAGGGGTATTATAGTAGGAAAAGCCAAGTGGAAGCCATTAGAGCTGCCTAGGAAAATAGCAAACCAAAACCAATAGCACATTCCTAGTGGGATTGCAGAGATTACTGCCACCACCAAGGACTGGAAGGATGTAGGAGTGGTGATTCCCATCACATCACCATTCAACTTGCCTATTTTGCCTGTTTAAAAAACATACGGATTTTGGAGAATGACAGTGAATCATAGTAAACTTAACCAGGTAGTGACTCCTATTCCAGATGTGGTTTCATTACTTGAGCAAATTAATACATCTCCTCGTATCTGTTACGCAGGCATTGATCTGGCCTATGCCTTTTTCTTGATTCTGGTTTGAATGACCACCAGAAGCAGTTTGCCTACAGCTAGTGATGCCAGCAATACACCTTCACTGTCCTATCTCAGGGGTACATCAACACGCTGGTCCTATCTCTTAATTTAGTCCACAGGGAACTTGTTCACATTTCCCTTCCATGAGACATCACACTGATCTGTTACATTGATGACATTATGTTGATTGGACCTCGTAAGGAAGAAGTATCAATGACCCTGGAGTTATTGATAAAACATTCGTGTGCTAGAGGATGGGAAATTAATCCCACAAAAATTCATTCCACTTGCCTTTCACTTCAGTGAAATTTCTAGAAGTCCAGTGGTGTGGGGCATTTCAAGACAGTCCTTCTAAAGTGAAGGATAGATTGTTAAATCTGGCCCCACCTACAACTAAAATCAGATTGATGCTGCATAATGGAAGTGAAAAAGAATATGCCTGGAATACAGGAGCTCCCTTAGGTCATCTTTTAACACTGCCACGCCCTGTGATTAAAGTCAATGGGAAACTAGAGCAGCCCAATTCCAACATGACTACTAATTGCCCAGATTCTTCAGTAATCATGGTTTGGGTCACCCCACTAGGAAAGAACCACAACCAGCTGATGTGCTTGCTAAGGGTAAAGGAAATACAGAATGAGTGGTGGAAGAAGGCAGTTCTAAATACCAGTTACGACCACGTGACCAGTTGCAGAAGTGAGGACTGTAATTGTTATGAGTATTTCTTCCTTGTATGTTTGCATCAAATATGTTTGTTTTCTTCACTTAAAAAGTATAAGAGGTAAACATAGCTAGTGTGTTTTCAGTTGTATACATGTTAATTGTATCATGTTAGGCACAAGTATGATTTTGTAATTTTCTTTATTTAGAGATTGTGTGGTTTAAGGAGATGTGTACGGATACCAAGTTGGTGGGTTGTGATGGATAAGGTTGTGTGTCAACTTGGCTGAGCCATGATTCTCAGTGGTTTGTCAGTCATGTTGTAATGTAATTGGCAATTATGTAATGATGTAGTCATCTTCCATGATGTGATTTGATGTGATTAGTCAATTAGTCGTAAGAGGAATTTCCTAGGGAGTGTGGCCTACATCGTATATATATAGTTGTTCTGCCAAGCTCACTTGCTTGCACTGGAATTGCATCCAGATGGTCATCTTCTGACCTATGGTTCTTGGGACTTGAGCCAGCGGCCTGCCAATCTTGGGATTTGTCGCTTCACTGGTTTTGCTTCTCTAGAAAACCCATCTTAAGACACAGATGTATTTGGATTCTATTCATTAATTCTGAATAGAAATGCCCAACCGAAGAAGTTGGATAGTGTCCAATAGTTGCAATGAGAAACATAACAACCAAAATGCATTCCGTTCTATAGAGCTCCCCGTGAATTCCTTTTTTTACTGAAATAAGTGTTTCTTTCTTCAGATACATTCTAAAATCAGCAGTTGTTCACCGAAACAAGTATCTCTCTGCCAAGGAAAAAATGTTCAAACTTTATTTTTATACAAAATAAATACTCCCCTAGAAATATTTAATAATTTAATTTATATGGCATATGCCCATTTAATTTCAGAGCATAAGAGTAATACTCCAAGTTAAAATATCAACTGATGTTTTCTTTAAAATCATCTTATAAAAAAGAAACATATATATAACAACAAAAATAAACTCATATCACTTCCCTCTCAACATATATTTTATTAAAAAGATAGGAAACAGATAAATATTTTCATAAATTTCTGTAGAAACAGAAATACATAAAAGGGAAAAATAAGTAAATATAATTTTAATATACTTTTTGAGTATTTTAGATATTATCTAAGTTATAGGAAATTTTAACAAAAATAGCTAAAAGTCATAAGGCAAGTTTTTATTCAAATATACATTATAATAAATTTTTTGTTTCAAAAATTTATAAGGCACATGTTATCAAAAGTTTTGAAATGCCAGTTTTCCTCCATTTTGTAAATTATGAATAATCTATATTTTATATGCACTTTATCAGCAGTCTATTCTTGTGAAATGAAGGAAAGAAAAAAACCTATTTAAATCAGTAAACTTTCACTCTTGTTTTCTCTGAATTCAGGAACCATAGTCATTTTTGAGAATCTTATTAATGCTGTAAACCCTCTACCTGAAAATTCTTGCCCCCCACAAATGTATAAACACACATAATAAAAAAAAAAAAAATTATATAATTTCAAGGAGTTCCCAGATGTCATGAATGAATGCCAGAATTCTAGGTTAAGAACCACTGGCCTTGAAATTCTCTTTCTTTCTTTCTTTCTTTTCTTCCTTCATTTTTTTTTTCTTGTTTGAAAGCTAACATGGACCTGAAATCTAAATTCAAGATTTAAAGTCTAGAATATGCTTCGAATGCCTATACTATTTGTGACTAGATAATATTTAGGAGCATTAATTTTGAGAGTATTTATTCTCCTATTTTCCTCCACTCAGGCACATTCGCAGGCTCTATACCTCACTACTTCTCACTGGAGACACACACATGGCAAGGAGATAAGCAGAGGTACACTGGAAGAATTATACAATTTTTTTTCCTAAAAGCCTCAGCAGGAACCTATACGGACTAACGACTAATAACCACAGAGTCAGCCTTTCCCACAAACACTGTCGCATTGCTTAAAAGCACACTAACAAAACAGGACACAGAAAAGAGGGCAATGCTCCAGGAACAATCAAAGTTGAAAATCTCACCAGAGCAGCTGGATAGAAATTTAATACAAAAGAAAATTGGTTCAAAGGAAAAAAAAAAAGAAATCAGTTAATAAACTAATTGGATTTTTAAGAAGTAGGTATATTCTAACAGAAAAACTTAAAAATTGCTGACTTAAATATACGAATAAAGGAATTATTTATTGTGCATTAGGTAAAAGTTTACAGAGCAAACTGGTTTTCCATTCTATAGTTTGTACAAAAAGTGGTCCATGAAAGTGATTTTATTTCCCCACAACGTGTCAGCACTCTCCCCATTTCCACCCTAGTTTCTGTTCCTTTTGTCCTGATTTTCTACCCCTCCTGCCTTCTTATCTTTACTTATGGATAAATGTTGACCTTTTGATCTCCTGTAATTGATTGTTCTAAGGAGAATGGTCATCTCAAGTATCATTTATTTTATGGGCTTGTCTATGGTCTGCCTGAAAAGTAGACTCTGGGAATGGCTTCATTTCCAGGTCAGAAGGGGGTCTTAAGGCCATAGTCTTGAGGCTTCTGCCTGTCTGTGTCAGACTGACTAGGATGGTCTTTATTGTGAATTTGATTTTTGCTTCTACAGTTTTTCTCCGGCTCTGTCCAGGACCCTCTGTTGTGATCCCAGTCAGAGTGGTCAGTAGTGGTAGCCAGGCACCATCTAGTTCTTCTGGTCATGGGGACATGTAGACTGTGGTTCCTGTGGTTCATTAGCCCTTTGGAATAAATAATGGAATTTTGAAAGTTACATCAAGTACTATCCAAGCCAAACTAACCACAGTTAAACTGAAGTAGCTCATATATCTAATATCCAAACCCAAGCCCATAGAGACCCTATAGGACAGAGTAGAACTGCCCCACAGGGTTCCAAGGAGAGCCTGGTAGATTTGAACTACCAACCTTTTGTTAGCAGCTGAGCTCTTAACTTCTGTGCCACCAGGGCTCCATGTATCTAACAAGACTTCTGAAAATTAACATGCCTGAAACTGAATTACTGATGATCCCTCCAACCTACTCCCTGTCATGACAAGACCATGTTTCTAGTTACTCAAGTCGAAATCATGGCTTATGGACTCCTCTTTTTCTTTTACACCCCATATTCAATCCATCAGCAAATAACTCCAGGCGTACCTTCAAAACTTATCCAGATTCCTATCACTTCTCACCTGCTTCATTATTATCACCAGGATACAAGTCATCAATGTCTCTAAACTCTTATCTTCCAATTGCTTCTATAATCTACTCTTAACATAGCAACCTAGAGCACCCTATGTTGTTGCTGTTAGTTGCTGTCGATTTGATTCTAACCATGGCAACACATGTGTGCAGAGTAGAACTGCTCCACAGGATTTTTAAGACTGTGACTTTTCAGAAGCAGATTTCCAAGCCTGTCTTCTGAGACACTTCTGAGTAGGTTTCAACTGCCAATCTTTTGGCAAGTAGTTGCTCACTTAACCATTTGCTACACCCACCGACTCCTATACCAAAAAAAAAAAAAAAAAGACCTGTTGCCATAGAGTCAACTTTGACTCACAGCAACCCCACAGGATGGAGTAGAACTCCCCCATAGTTTTTCCAAGGAGTGGCTGGTGAATTCAAACTGCCAACTCTTTGCTCAGCAGCAGTAGCTTTTAACCACTGATCCACCAGGACTCCTATAGTCCACTCGAATAGTAGCAACCAGAAAGATCTTGTTAAAAAAGATCTAACTCTAACCTTAATATTAACCCTAACGTCAACTGTTTTTAATTATTTTTTTATAAAAAACGATATCATAGCAATGTTTTGATGAAGCAGTCTCACAATCTGATGACATTCTGAAATACAGTTAAGCTGCACAAAATATGAATTCCTGTTAATAACACAAATTTTAAAAAAAAGAGAGAGAAAGTGGGAAAGAGGAAAGGAACATGATTTAGAATTAAAACTCACTGGATTAGATAAATGAGGCTCGTTAGTAAAATAAATACACTGTCAAAGAAAAGAGTCACATCCACAGGCTTATAGTCTTTGTTTTTTAACCAGTTACCGCTAATTTGTAGGCCCTGCAGCAGTTACCACTGACTTACAGGCACAAAATGAAGCCAGTGCTGATACTGTTATGAAAAGATTCAATAGTTGGCCTGTCCAACAACTAAGACCATTTTCAGTAGGATAACTCCTTCAAAAAAGCCTGGCTAAACTTGTAAAAACTTAAATTGGCATATTGTGTGATATATAAATATTTACAACAGAAAGAGTAGCTGCTGAGGCTGCTTCTGTACAACCAAACGCTTCACAGGATTTGTTTTCTTTGTTTGGAGGTTTAGAGTGAGGTTTCATGGGACATCACAGCCAATTGGCGTACTATCATGTTTAGTGCTTCCGTTATACCTCATAATTCATTGCATAGTCTTACAAGCTTGCAAGCAGCCACTCAAGGTACAACAATTGGTCTCCATTCACCTGGAGCAACAGAAGAAAGTCAGGAATAGGAGGAGGAAATGGAATGCATGGTTTTGCCATGAGAACTGAAGAACTGGATAGTGCCCAGCTACTGTTTCTGAATATCTTTATCAAAGACTCTATAGAAGAATCCTGATCAAAAGAGGTGATTTGAAAACAGAATTTCAAATTCTCCTGGAATGCACGTTCTGGAGCCATTGAGGATGAATGAAATTCAAAACTATTGCCCTGAGACGATCTTCAAAACTTAAACCTTAAAATAAAAGTATCCCCTGAAGTCTTCTTTAAACCAAACAGTAATTTTTCTTAATTAGTAAAGAATATCTGCCTTGAGCATTTTACTCTTTTAAAGATCTATATAGGATCAAACTGACAATTAGATAGGAAGCTTGGGGGGCAGTGAGTTTATGTTAGTAGGGGAGGAACAATTAAAAAAAAAAGGTAAGAAAGGTTGCACAACTTGAAGAATGTAATCAATGTTACTGAATTGTACATGTAGAAATTGTTCAATTGGTGTATATTTTGCTGTGTGTATTTTCAACAACAACAAAATAAATTATTGAAGAAGGAAAAAAAAAAACTCCCAGTGACTTTCCATCTCAGAGTTAAAGCCAAAGTCTTAACAGTGATTCTTCTGGCCCTAGCCCATCTGGCCCATTACCACTTTTCATCATCTTTTTCCACTGCTGCCCCCCACTCACTCACTGCACTCCAGCCAAACTGATCTCTCCGCTGTTCCTCAAACACAGCAGGGTATTTAGTCTCAGTGGGGTACTTAGTTGTCTCCTATTTTCCTTTCTCACCACGTGTCTGTCAGTTTGTCATACTGTGGTGGATTACCTGTTACAGTGATATTGGAAGCTTTGCCACCATTATTTCAAATACCAGCAGGGTCACTTTTGATGGCCAGATTTCAGCAGAACTTCCAGCTAAGACAGACTGGGAAGAAGGGCCTGGCAGTCTACTTCTGAAAACCTGATGAATAGCAGCAGGACATTGTTTGATATAGTATTGGAAGATGAGCCATTCAGGTTGGAAGACACTCAAAATAAGACTGCGGGAGAGCTGCCTCCTCAAAGTAGAGTTGACCTTAATGATGTGGATGGACTTATCATTTGCTAATGTGGCAGGACTCAAAATGGGAAGAAACAGCTGCAAACACCCATTAATAATCAGAACACGAAATGTACAAAGTATGAATCCAGGAAAATTAGAAGTCATCAAAAATTAAATGAAATACATAAACATCAATATTCTAGGCATTAGTGAACTAAAATGGACTGGTATTGACCATTTTCAATCAATCATATAGTCTACTGGGAATGGCAACATGAAGAGGAATGGCAAATGTTTACTGTCAAAAAAAAAAAAAAGCATTTCAAGATCTATCCTGAAGTATAATATTGTCAGTGATAGGATAATATCCATATGCCTACAAGGAAGACCAGTTAATATGACTATTATTCAAATTCACTCACCAACCGCTAAGGACAAAGATGAAGAAATTGAGGATTTTTACCAACTACTGCAGTCTGAAACTGATCAAACATACAATCAAGATGCATTGATAATTACTGGCAATTGGATGCTAAAGTTGGAAACAAAGAAGAGGGACTGGTAGTTGGAAAATACGGCCTTGATGACAGAAATGATGCTGGAGATCTCATGATAGAATTTTGTAAGAACAATGACTTCTTCCTTGGAAATACCTTTTTTCACCAACATAAATGGTGACTATACACGTGGACCTCACCTGATGGAACACATCCGTGGAAAGAGGCAATGGGAAAGCTCAATATCATCAATCAGAAGGCGGCCAGGGGCCAGCTATGGAACAAACCATCAATTGCTCATATGCAAGTTCAAGTTGAAGCTGATGAAAATTTGAAAAAGTCCACAAGAGCCAAAGTACAACCTTGAGTATATCCCACATGAATTTAGAGACATCTCAAGAATAGATTTGACGCGACGAACACTAATGACCGAAGACAGGACAAGTTGTGGAATGACATCAAGGACATCATACATGAAGAAAGCAAGAGGTCATTAAAAAGAAAGAAAAGATCAAAATGGATGTCAAAAGAGACTCTGAAACTTGCCCTTGAACATAGAGTAGCTAAAGTGAAAAAAAAAAAATGACAAAGTCAAAGAGGTGAACAGAAGATTTCACAGGGTGGCTCAAGAAGACAACATAAAGTATTATAATGAAACATGCAAAGACCTGAAGATAGAAAACCTGGAGAAGAACACACTTAGCATTTTCCAAGCTAAAAGAACTGAAGAAAAAATTCAAGCCTTGAGTTGCAATAGTGATGGATTCTATGGGGAAAATATTAAACAACCCACGAAGCAACAAAAGTAGATGGAAGGAATACACAGAGTCACTGTACCAAAAAGAAATGGTCAACATTCAATCATTTCAGGAGGTAGCATATGATTGAAAACCAACAGTACTGAAGGAAGATGTACAAGCTGCACTGAAGGCATTGGCAAAAAACAAGGTTCCAGGAATTGACAGAATACCAATTGAGATGTTTCAACAAAAAGATGCAGCTCTGGAAGCACTCACTCATCTATGCCAAGAAATTGGGAAGACAGCTACCTGGCCAACCCACTGGGAGAGATCCATACCTGTGCCCATCCCAAAGAAAGGTGATCCAACAGAATGTGGAAATTATGGGACAATATCGTGAATATCACATACAAGTTAATTTTTGCTGAAGCTCATTCAAAAGCATTGCAGCAGTACAGCGACAGGGAACTGTCGGAAATTCAGGCCGATCCAGAAGAGGACATAGAGCATATAAACCAAAAAACCCACTGCCATCCAGTCGATTCTGACTCATAGCGATCCAGAGGACAGAGTAGAACCATCCCATAGGGTTTCCAAGGAGCAGCTGGAGGACTCAAACTGCCAACCTTTTGGTTAGCAGCCAAGCTCTTAACCACTACGCCATGAGGGCTCCACATAGCATATAGCAGGCATGTTGTCATCTCAAGGCTTTTGCACTTGTTCGCTCAGCCTAGACCACATTACCCACATTCACATGACTCATCCCCTCATTTACGTCAGGTCTTCACACAAATCAATAAAGTTTTCCTCATCTGCCTTTTATACACTGATTCCCTCAACACTCCCTATCCCCTTATTCCTGTTTTATTTTTTTCTGTCATTTAATAATAAATATATATATGTTGCATGCTGATATTTTATTGTCTCTTCCCCTCTTTTTTTTTTTTTTTTTTTGTTCTTCCCCTCTTTAGAGTGTGTATAAGCTCCATGAAGGCAGAAGTATTTTTCTGTTTGATTCTCTACTGCACATCCAATGCTTAGAATAGTCCCTAGGGCATACGAAATCATTATTGGATTAATGAGTTTTTTATTTATTTTTTCAACTTCTGAGTGTATCCAAGGCTGTGGAAGCAGCCCAATAAAGCAGAAATGAACATGTGATCTGGATCCAAACGGAATTTAACACTGGATTTGGATCCAAAGGATATGATTTTAAATCTCTACCTCTTAAACATCACTGTGGCCTTAGAAAAATTATTTTAATTATCTGACCCTCTATTTTCTTAGCTGTGAAATGGAAATAACATAACTGGAATAGAATTTAGGTATTAAATTGAAACAGGTCATTAACAATTTGACCAGATGGAGGCAGTGGTGTTTTGTCTAGTTTGGCACAGTATTAAAAAAAATAGGCTTGCACATATTTACAGAAGTCAAGTAATAGATGTTCTGTTACCCTAGACTCTGCTCTTCCTCGTTTTCCTTTATGGTCCTGTCTTCTTAATTAACATATTTGTTACCTACCTTATCCTTGAAGGCATCTGAATTTGAGCCCCAGTAAATATTCAGTATATATTAGTTTGCTGTAGTGAACACTGAGGTCAAAGTTCTATGAACTCCACAGCATATTTTGTAAAGGATTAAATCCTTCATATACAGATAAAGCCCTAAAGCATTCCTCGGTAATTAATAAACAACAGCACTGAGTTTATATATATCCCACCCACTGCCCTCTAATCGATTCTGACTCATAGCGACCCTATAGGACAGAGTAGAACTGCCCCATCGAGTTTCCAAGGAGCTCCTGGCGGATCTGAACTGCCGACCTCTTGGTTAGCAGCTGTAGCACTTAACCACTATACCACCAGGGTTTCCTTTATATAAATATATATACACATACACACACACATACACAGTTCTGATGAAGTAGCAGCTACCACACCACGGTTTTTCCATCCTAAGACAAAGGGAAGCTAAGAATAACAAGGAATAATCCACTGCCGCGGAATGGAGGTTGCAGGCTATGGACATGACCAAGTGAGTCAGCCCTCAAACCAGCCATCAAAAAGCATCATTGCTCACAAAGAAAATACAAACAATAAAACATAATGAGAGACAGGGGAAAAAAATAAAAACCTCCTGACGCTGAACAACCAATATCGGCACGTTAGGGGCTGAAATAGTTTGAAGATTTTCCTTCTGTGGGTTTAAAATGAGTTTGAAAGAAGGAGCTTCACTATCTTTTATCCCTAAAATATGTATAGACACAAAATATCTGACTTTACTTTCTTGACAGGCTTTATTGGTGTGTCCAAACAGGTGAAAAGCTCTAGCCATCAGGGAATGCTGCTGTGAATATTTTCTATTTGCAGGTTTTGTTTCTATAGTCAGCGGGAGAGTTTTGTTTTTTTTTTTTTCTTCATCTAGTACCCTATGATTCTTTTCGGTCTCCTGGCAACCATTCTCTTCATTTCTCATAAAAAGACAGTGAAATTTTATGGCTTAAAGAAATCACTATATTGTTGATCTTTTTACCTATGATACTTGAAACCAAACAAATCTCATAACTAACAGCATCCAGTTTTTACTTCAGATAGAGCAGAAAGATCAATTTGATACAAACTGAAAATATTAACTCCTTTAGGATAAAACGTATACACACACATAGAAAATTAGCTGTCACATCTTCACCAGAGAAGCAAATGGGAACGTTCACAAATGTGGTACTGCCTCAGCTTTAAGTGATGGTCTTGGCTTTAAACAAAATAGGTTCCTACATCACATTAGAGCAGCCACATTGACTAACCTCCAGCTGCTACCCACACACAGGAAAGAAGCTTGGAGGCATAGAAAATAGTTGCTTTAATCCAGATGTCAGACAAGGCACAAACGAGGTACGCACTAGCAGATACAACTGTCTACACTCAGGGTTTAACCAGAGAAAAGAAAAACAGCGATCATGTTTTTTCCTTTGAGGGACAAAGTGAAAATGGAGTAGAAAAACTGCAACTGGGGAAGAAATCCAGTATACTATCACATGATTAATACAAATCTTCAAATAAAAAAGTAGTACTTCACAAAAATTATCTCTAATGTTGACAACCATGATGTAGAGTACATATTTTCAGATAAGGAAACTGAGGTCTCACACCTAGTCCCTGACACAGCCAGGATTTAAGTCCAAGTCCATCAAATGCCCTGACCAGTCGCAGTGATCATCTTTTCAGCCCAGCATCCCCTTTTGTTTAGGTCTCATTCATGCCTGTGAATCTCAGACCCAAGTGTAGTACCTTCTTCTGGAGTCCCAGGCCTAAAGGAATTCTCAAAAGTAACCATGGAGTAATTTAGGGTGTGAGAAAGCTACAGTCCCAAATGCCACATTACCAGTTTGTATCTTATAATACAAGAAGCCCATCAACACTATCAAAATGCTGACAAACCACAATGCAATGCAACTCTGAACTGGAGAATTATTAGAAGTTACACAGGGTGCAGTTTTCGGTGGGGGATAAAATGGAACATTTGGAGACAGACCATTGAGAAAAATCAACAGTATTTCTTGCTTCCTAGAAATTATTCTTGCAGTGTGATTTAGATATAAAGAGGAAATATTTTAAGAGAGAGGACTAATGTGAACAGGTCTAAGTGTATGAAATAAATATAAGCTTTGCTCTACCCAATCTGGACATTGTTCATAGATCGAAACTTTATTCCTCAATGGATGGGAAATGGGATGAGGGATGCTGCAGGCAGTACCTGTACATGTGAGTATAAACAATACATTAGCAGGATATTATCCATTTATGGCCTGGGTGAATTTAAAACATAAGACGCATGTCTCAGTCCCTTGAAATGCAACTACCTTTTTTCTCTGAGGAGAATATACCGGACTGACTGCACAAAGAAAAATTCAAAAGTCCATTTACATTGATTTAACAGTTTATAACTCTAATACAATTATTTTACCTGGCCTGGTTATAGAATTCATTATTGTCTTTCAGTTGCATATGAACAACTTACATTTGAACAGGAAATCTCACTACCAAATTACTCTAAGAAAGTAGCTATTGTTTCTGTCTTTTTCGGTCAGGGTTTTGTATCTTTCATGACCCTGTCTCTCCTGCCAAATCAAGGAACTAAAAACTGGAAAAAGGACATTGTCACTTTTTCAATTGTTGTTTTATTTCTGTTTCCAGGATTTCAAAGTCAGCTGTAAAAGTGTGTATGACATAAACCTGCATTGTTACTATTGTATAAATTAAGTTGTATCATATACATATATTTTTTAAAAATAGGTTTAAAGAACAAAGGTAAGTAAAAATCCAAGCTATACCTTAGTCTACGAATGGCTGAGAGACTCATCAAATATGAGCTAACTCACATAAGTTAGCTCTTCCCCCGACAGAGGTCAACAGTGAACTAAACGACTAAACTGCTCTCCTGAGACAAAGAGCTCTGCTACTCTGAGACTTCTACCTCCATCATCAATCAGGTTATCAGGTCAAGAATAAGGGCCAACTTTCCCAGATTCCCTTAGCTCTGTTGAAATGCATCAAGAAAAGCCCAGATAGCAAAGTCTCACTAATATTTCTTGAGACCACGATGACTAATATCTTTATGCCTTTTATTCCTGTTTATGTCAGTTACCCCAGGAACCCTCAGACTCTTCCATCACTCTACATCTCCCATACTTTAACTCCCACAGGCTCTAATATGATCCTTTTTCCTATTCTATCCCTCACCCCCACACATACACTACATCGCCAAAATTTCTCCATTGTGCCTTCTGGAATTAAAGTCCACCACAGCAAAAAAATCTCTATTCTCAATTTCTTTTCTTAGCATTCCTTTCACTGTCTTGCTACAAGTGCCAGAACCCTGGCTTTTCTTAAGGACAATGTTTCCCACCTATCCCTCTAATACAGTGCTCATTTTTATCCAATAGGGTGGGCTTGGAGGTAAGATACATGCCTTGCTCCCCTCATCATTAGTGTATTCATACCTCTCTCCCTTCTACTTTCCTGTTGGAAACTTGTATCTTGTTTCCTCCAGATTTCACCCCGAAAGTCTTTTCACTTTGCTGATTTTGGCTTTGCATCCTTTCTCTGTGATAAATTTTAGCCATAATTATAACTACATGCTAAGTTCTTTGAGTCCTCCAAGTGAGTCTTTGAACCTTGAGATGGTCTTGTTATGTTATCCTAGTCCATTTACTCTCCTAGGCAATTATCATACACCTTCTACTCTCTTCTCGAACATACAACAATTTGTCCCCTGTTCTCTTAACATCTAATTTGATGCTTCTACTTCCTAATTCTTTGAAAAAATTGAGTAATCAGTAAACAGAGAACTTCAATAGAACCCCACTCCCACATCCACCCACATACCAGCATCTGTATCTCTATGCCATGACCTCCCTTCCTGTTAATACAGGTCCACTATTTTTTCCTACCTAATACCAGCCCTTTGACTTCTCAAGGATCTTCTCACCTACTCAAGGACATTCCTCCAGCAAAAGATTAATCCAGTGATTAATCTCTCACATCAACATGTAAATAATCTGTTATTTTTTTCATCTTTACAAAAAGTCTGTTAACTCCACTTATCCCTTTAGCTACCTATGCATTTCTTTGTTCCTCTTTACAGAAAAATATCTTGAAAAAATCGTCTGTACTTGTTTCTAATTCTTCTCCCTGCAATCTGGATTTAACCTCCACCATTAAACTGAAACTTTCCTTTTCCCAAAGTCACTGATTATCTCCTCATTGCTGAAGCCAGTGATCAACTCTTAATCCACGTCTTACTTAACCACTCAACAGCATTTCAAATTCTTGATTTGCTGGTTATTTCCTTTTCTTATATATGCTTTCTTCATTTGGCTTGTAAAATAATATTCTTTTAATTTTTTTTTTTCCTACTGTAACAATTACTTCTAAGTCCCGTTAGCCAACTTCTATTTTTCTAGAAATTTTTAATGGTGGAGTACTCTAGACCTTAGTGCTTGGTCCTCTTCTCTAATTACACACTCTCTTCAAGTTCCTGTCCAGTGTGTGTGTGTGGTGTAGTGGTTAAGTGTTCGGCTGCCAGCCAAAAGGCTGACAGTTCAGATCCACCAGGTGCTCCTTGGAAACCCTGTGGGGCAGCTCTACTCTGTCCTATAGGGTCACTATGAGTCAGGATCCACTCGGCGGCAACGAATTTGGTTGGTTGGTTAGACATATCCACTTAGATGATTAATAGATATCTTAAACTTACATACTGGATTCCTTATTCCTCACAACTACTCTACCCACAGCTTCCTTCATTACAGTTAATGTCAATTCTCCTTCCAGTTGTTTAAGTCAAAAACCTTGAAGTCAACCTTGAACCCTCTCTTTTTCTTACACCCAATTTATAAGCCAGCAAAAAATCTTGCTGGCTTTACCTTCAAAATATATGTAGATTCGGACCAATTCTCACCACCTTCCCTACTACCTCTCTGGTTCAAGCCGCCATCATCTCTCAGCTAGATTACTGCTCTAGCCTTCTAACAGGTCTCATTGCTTCCATCCTTGTCTCCCTGCTTTTGTCAACACAGCATCCACTGATCATTTTAAAACTGAAGTCAGACACGTCACACCTTAGCTGAAAACCTTGCAATGGGTCCTTATTTCTCTCAGAGTAAAAGCTAAAATCCTATGTGACTTGACTCCTGGTTATTTCTGAATCAGAACACCATGGGTTAACACTCAGTAATGCACATTTTGAGAATCAGTGGTCTGGTGTAAGGATCCTTTCACATACAGAGACTTTTTCCACATATTGCTTTTCATTATTTTTCTTTCTTTGCAAGAAGCTGCACCTTTATTTTTATTCTCGAGGTAGTTTTTATATTCTCCCACTCAAACTACCTTACAGTGACAAGTTCCCAACCATCTCTCTTCAGTTCATTTACTAATATTTAAGAATACTTTCCAGATAAGTTTGTAGCTAGAAGAGAATTGTTGCAAAGAAGATTCTCAGAACAAAAGGGAAAAAAAAAAAAAACTGCTTAAGAGAATTAGATGACAGAAAAATAATAGATTTGTATTTTTGTAGTAAAAAAAATTTCTTGTAGTAAAAGTCCAAGGAAGAATTATTAAAATGTAAATCAAGGAGATGGAAGAAAACCTAGAGTACATATATATTATAAGCATCTAATTTTTAATTCAAACTGCTATCTAATAGGGAAAGTACTGGGCTTAAAACAAAAACAAATTAAAAAAAAAAAAAAAAACCTTACTCTGAAGCCATGGTTCCATCACTCATCTAATAAGAAATTTTACCAACTTAGTGAGCATTATTTCAATTCTCAAAGCCTTAGATTTTGCATCAATATTTTCAACCTCTCTTGAGGAACAGATGAAAGAATAGGTTACAAATCACTATAACATAAATTTCTATAAGTTATGAACAGAGTATGTGTTCTATCCTAGACCACAGTTAGAAGCAATGATTATTTCAAATAACATGGAAATTTTAAGTTGATAATGCTTGACTTAAACTTTTGTATCCATATTTCTAAATCAGACATCTAAAGAACCAAAAACATTTGAGTATTACTCTTGTATCATCCTAAGCATATGGAATTCAGTATGTGTGTTATTTTCCATTTTATAACTTTATAGGATTTATGTCTTCTAATTCCACATCTTTCTGTTATTAGTTAATCAATCTTTTCATATGATTATCCAGGTATTTCAGCTTCTAGAACTCTCAAGCCAAGTCGACAAATATGTTCTGTTTTCCAAGACAAAATTCATACACAGGTCTATAATACACTGAGGTAAGGACCTGTGTGGATACTTAACAGTAGTTTCAGTGGAAAATCTTATGGGTGGAACATCTAGTAAGACATAATGTCAGATAAAGAGAAAATGAAAAGGAATTGAACCCAATAGTTGTCTCTTTCTTTATGATGTATACCAATTTAAAATGTGACTTGGAGATTTGTAAAAGAAAAACGTCCTTCTTACATGTTTAAGGCTATTTACAAAAGTATCCATACTTCATATCTTAAGTGAAATTTGATTTTCTAAATGACAAACAATATAAGTACTTCCCATAGTATAATTATTTGAGGATGGCTGTCAACCATCTCTAAACTTATTTTGTAATTTCTCACTTAATAAGTGCTTATATGTAAGATTCACATTTCTATAACTAAAGTAAAACAGAGTGGATCTTTTCTTTATAATTGACCCAGAAACTGTGAATAAGATCCAAGCTTCTTGCCCCCAAGATATATCAATTAGTGTATAATTTCTTCTCCTATTTTCTTGGATAACTCCAAAATGTAAATAAACCACCTTGCTTATATGAACCAATAGTAGTGAATACAAAAACAAAACCCTCTGGTGTTCATGATCTTTTGGCAGATGTAACACTGAACCTACTTTTCCTTACAAATTCTACATTCTGAAATATTTGAATTCAACTTTATTGATTTAAAAAAAAAATAAACTCACTGGCCTAGAGAGATATTTGACCTTTATTATTACCCAGAAGAAAAAGCACAAGGCTAATAATGTTCAGGCAAGCAACTGTCAGACTCTTCACAATGAGGAAAAGAAGCAAACAGGAGGAGTGTCTGAAGGTCTGAAGTCAGGGGATCCATCCAAGCTAAAAATAAGCCAGTGACAACAAATGAGTAATTGCACCACACTTCCTTATACTCAATCGCACTTAATGTATGGGAAAAGCAGTAGCAGACACATTTTAAACTACCTTGAAGGTCAGATTGGGTTTCTGCTACATTTTAGCAATTCTAAACACCAGGTAATAGGAACATTTTTCTTCCTTATGGAGTTTTGGGGCATGATCAAATGCCTCTCCAGAAGATAATAGGAATCTTATTCATCACTATCATAATCATCAGGTAGATTGAATTAAGTATCTTCTGATTAACACAGTGCTGTGCATTGTATTAATTATACTACAAGGGAAGGTAATCAACAGTCTCCATCCCCAGTCTTTAGTCCATCATCCTAATTGTTTTTTAATCCAGTAAGTATTTCATCACTTCCTTTTTATCATCTGTATGAAAGCAACATCTCAAAAGCCTGCAAAATCTTACTAGTGACTCATTTTTCTTTCTTTTTCTAAGAAAAAGTTCTCAATGAAGCTAGGTGAAACCAGTACTTTCATGCATTATGGCTCTTACTAGAAACAATAAAATACACCCAAGAATACGTTTCCTGGCTTAAAATTTACTATGGTACTTAGAATATAAAGTAAAAAAATGACTAAGGGATTTACAATGTAAAAATTAGAAAAAAATGTGTTTTAGGAAAAGTTATCCAAGATAATTGTAACTACAGTAGTGTAATTAACTTATGATATGCTCTGTATATATCACAGGAAAAGAAGACACCCAGCACAGAAACCCCTTTCACAGACAATGTAAAGGAACAGCAAATCAATCAACAAGAGGGAGGTGTAACGGAAAGTCCAGGCTTTGGCAGTGACATTAACTATAAGGCTTTCATCAAGTTAATTCTCTCTCTGAACCTTAATTTTCTCATCTGTAAAATAAGATCTCATATATTTCCTAATGTTTTTCCCAGCTCTAAATTCCATGCTTTTAAATTAGATAAGCTTTTCAGTTCAGAACCTATGTAAAAACAATGAAGAGTTACTTCCAATCACACACACATGTACTTATTAAAGCACTTTTAGATCTCATTTTATTACAAATGGTATATTTTATTCATGTACTCCTTATGACTGTCTTTTGGTTTTTCCACTTTCAAGTACATGTACACTCATATAATTAAGAGGGAATGGAAAGAACATCATTTTTAACAGGAAGATATAATGTTAAAGCAACTTCTTAAGATATAATCCCAAACTGTTTATCAAAGTGCATAATTCAGTCACTAAATTATGTTTTAATTCTATTTCCATCACTTTTATGAAAAAAAATACATAATCTCTATCTCCACACACACATATATTTACTTCATATAAAATTCCACAAAGCAAGGGAGAATACAAAATTAAACCCAAGACTGTCACACAGTCTCTATTGAGAGCTGAGCACTGTATGAAAATATCTAGATGTATTCTATCGCCTTAGGTGTGACTCAATCATAGTATTTATCAAACAGTATTGCTTCTCCCACTAATCTGAAAAGATCTTTGAGGTCAAGGACCATGTCTTATTGGGGATTCTGTGCTGTCTTAACCATGACTGAGCTTTTTAGATTATTGACCCAGTCCATTTCTGCTCACTGATTCCCAAAACAGATTTTACAAATTAGAAAACACAGCCCCTGTTCTTGCTTTCACAAGTTCCTGACTTAGGCTAGGCATCCCATAAATGTGTGTAAAATGAATGTGCCTCTGTATAGACATGCAGGCAAATATCTGGATGCCCACTGTTTCCCATGCTTCTTCAGAATTACCTAATTGGCTTTTTAAAAATGATACATCAATCCAATTTATTCAATAAATATTTGTTGAACACCTACTACATGCTAGGTATAGTTCCAGATGCCACTAATTCAGTGAACAAACATAAGTGAAATATACAGCACACTTGAAGAAGAAATCGGAACACATAAGAGTGATTATATGTGCTGGGGTGGCAGTGGGGCACATGAGGAAATCAGGCATGCTGAGGGGATATTGAAATTTTTGAAAGAATGTCAGGAGAGACCTCATTTAGAAGGTGACATCCAAGTAAAGACGAAGCAAAACCATTTCATTGGAATTTCCTTAGTATTACTCTTTGTGATCGCTGACATTTGTTGTTATGATAGGAATTTAAAAATATCTTGATAGACGTCTAAAGCTATGCATCTGCTAAGTTCTACCTGCAGAAACTAGCTCATCTGAAAACTGACAGATGTTAACCACCCATTTATATAGTTTGCTTTAAAGCTTCCAGAATAATAAGCTATAAACTGTTTTTATTATTTCAAAAAATGGTGAGTTAAAAATAATTATTAATCACTCAATATTAGTGTTAATTAAATTTATTGATTATTTTTTAGCCCTGATTTAAGCTTCTCTCTGAACTTGGAAGGTTATGGCTAAACATTTACATCTGGCTGACCACATGGACAGAAGAAAAGCAAAGTAATCACATACAACTTAGGTTAAGCGCTACTATTTAGGGAAGGAGAGGAGAAACCTAAGTTACCTGAAATGACTTTGAAGGATTACAAGGAAATTTCTCATCTCTAACTTCCCTTGGAGCCAAGAAGAGCAGTAGCCTTTAACCTATTTAAAGCTGAGAGCAGCTCCAAGAAGTGTGCTGAGAAGGGTTCTGAAGATGCACCTGAGGAAAAAACCTGTGATTGTTAGACATGCCTGCAAGAGAGAAAAGGGGCAACCCTAATGTCTAGCCCTGCCTTTGCGCAGAATAACTTAAGTGGCACATTAAATCATGCCCAGCGTAAGTCAGGAATTTGTAAAATCCAAACCAGGGGCTTGTGTTTTCTATACTCGTAAAATCTGTGTTGAGAATCAGTGAGCAGAAATGGACTGAATCGATAATCTAAGAAGCTCAGTCATGGGTAAAACAGCATAGAGTCAAAGGCTCTGAATCTGTCATAAATCTAATCTGGAAATACAGCAAAAGTATAGCCAAGAATAATATTCAGGGACATCAAGAGGAGTAACTAACAACAGGGATACACAACAAATATTCACATAGTGATCCAACTTGAATTCTGCCAGAAGGTGTTTCTCAGGCATAGTGCCACTCTTCATGGGGTTCATGCACCCTTCCCCCTGTTTCTTTACTGCCTCTGAGAGTCTGTGTTCAACAATTAGAACTAACCAAAGCATTAGAATTGCAAAATCTGTTTCTTAACCTATTATGACTAACTTTGATTTGCATACCCCATTAGGCTGCTTCTTCAATTTAAAACACAGTACAAGTATGTTGCTAAAAGAGTGAATTTCTGGCATGCTATTTCCAAGAATAAACTTTTATTTTCAGCTGTTAAGGAAGAGCAGTTCTAGGAAAAAGGTCTGTAAACCAGGAATAGATGGGCCACTGCCTGATTGGACAATGCCAGACCCACCGTAAATTATGGAAACTAAAGCAAAACACGGCATGTTGTCTTTGTGGGCAAAAAGAAAGGAAAAATGATGATATGTTTTCTTAGGTTATTTTAGAAGATGTATTTTGTCAGGGCTTTTGGACAACAGAGTCTTTATTCCTTTTTCAATCTCAATGCCCTTACAAAGGCTTTCTAAGAACTCTGGTAACTTAAAAAAACTCGTTAAATCTTAATGCTTCTTCTTCGTGATTTTTTTCCTGGCTCTCCCTGTCACTTTCGCTTCTCGTAGAATACACGCTTTCAGATCAGTTGTCTCATTTTTCTGCCTCTCGGTCTTGCCCTTCAAAGTCTCTTTAAATGATCCTTCTGCCCATTATCTTCTTTCAAAGCCTGGACTTCTCTGGCCGTTGCCTGGGATTTCAAATACTCTCCCTCTGGTTAATAATCTTATTTGGTGTTTTATGTTACCTCCTCTAATCTGTTCATGGACAAAAAAAAAAAAATTCTGTTTACAGAACATACTGCAGTGCTAGAAGCAGAGAGAGTAGTATCCACACATAATCTTAGTAAAATTGAAAATGATGATTTAACTTACAGAGAAAAAAAAAGATTCCACTCACTATTGTCATAGGAAAGGCAGCTAGTTTCAGGCCTTATTTCATTAAGACTTACCCATTAATACTATTACCTAACATTTAAATCATTTAAATACCAATCATTTAAATAAATACCAATCATTTAAATAAATACCAGTCATTTAAGTGAATACCACCTACATATTCTGGTTCATACTTTTTTAAAAACATGTTTGTTGCTGGTTAGTTTCCTGCTGGGGCTAAATATAATCCTTATAGTCTGCCTAGCATAGACAGTACTTTTATGTGTTCCTTCCACAAAAGCCAAAATGAAGAAGGAAAATTCCAGTATATATGGCTCCAAATATAGAAGAAAGCAAAAGGATATAAATAACATCTTCCTCCTGAAACCAGCTGAACAGTTTCTAAAAACTCCTTTAAGAGTTCTATGGTTCTATTTCTACTTACCTCTAAGTGCTTCTTCTTAGTGATCTTTTCCATGAATTCAAATGTCATTTCAACCTGACTCATAATTAATACAAAGAGAAGAGGGCCAGTTTGGAACACGTGGATGGACACTCTCCTATCCAACATAGGCTCATTGTTTCAATTATCTATTGCCACAGAACAAACAGCACCAAAATTTAGTGGCTGAAAACAAAAATTTATTACTATCTCTCATAGTTCTGAGGGTTTATTGGGCCTTGCTGGTTGGTTCTCTTTGGGATCTTTCATAATTTTACACAACTGCAATCAAATGGTGGTTAGAGTTAAAGTTATCTGTACGTTTGATTGGCTGGGCACCCAAGACGGCTTCTTCAGTCCATGTCTGACACCAAAGCTAGGATGGCTGGAACCACTACAGTTTAGATATCTCTCTGCCGATGCATCATATTGTGGCTATCTTGAGCTTTCTACAGTCTGACAATCTCAAGATAGTTGAACTTTTTTTTTTTGGCTGACTTCACCCAGAGTGCACATTACAAGAGTTCAAGAAGAAGGGGAACTACACAAGGGTGTGGATATCTGAAGTTGCACCCATTAGGAAGTCATCTTTAGAAACTAGTTGCAAGGCCCTTGCAGCTATGCATGGGCCAAATGGCCGTAGCCAAAGAACCATTTTCTTTATTCCTGAAGGTCATATAGAGCAAGTAGCTTCAGGTGGAACTTAAATCTAGCTGATGAGAGAAACTGAAATATCTTGGTGATCTATGGGGATTGCATGACATAGCCAGTTTCTTCTCAATTCCTTCAGATAATGTTCTATATCATTTATTTCACTGAAATGTACATAACACTTTACTTATAAACATGATTGTTACAGCATTACTTAAAAAGGTGAGAAACTGAAAACAATGTATTTGTTTAACAACAGTAATTTATATTAAATTATAGAACATCAATACAATGGAACAAAATGTCAACACAAAAGCACTCTTAAAGATAATAAAATGCATGGAGGAAATGCTTATGATATATTACTAAGTGGGGGAAGAAGGGATTAAAATTATATATACTTTAACTTTATAAATATGTGTTTATGTGTGGGTACATATATACACATATGCACACAAAATATAAACACACATACTTACACGTGAAGAAAATATAGTTAAAGACAGGGTATTTACAGTGATTGTATCTGGGTGGTAGGATTACAGGTGGCTTTTAAATTTTCTTCCTTGTACTTTTCCATATTTTCTAAGTTCTCTGCAGAAAAAGTCATAATTTAAATATATATATATACATATTTTTAAGAATCCTTTGTTGCCAGATCTCTCCATAACAAGAGAAGTGGAAGAAAGAAGAGACAAGGACAAGAACCTGACCTCAAACTTTGTTTATTATCACATTTTTTTCATTGTTGCTGTTGGTGTTGGTGTCGGTGTTAGGTGCCATTGCCTCAGTTCCAACTCACAGCAACTCTACGTACAACAGAATGAAACATTGCCCGGTCCTGCGCCATCCTCAAAATCATTGCTATGTTTGAGCCCATTGTAGCTGCCACTGTGTCAATCCATCTCATTGAGGGTCTTCCTCTTTTTCTCTGTCAGTCTGCTTTACCAAGTATGGCATCCTTCTCCAGGGACTGTTCCCTCCCGATAACATGTCCAAAGTACATGAGATGAAGTTTTACCATGCTCACTTCTAAAGAACATCTTGGCTGTACTTCTTCCAAGACAGGTTTGTTCATTCTTCTCGCAGTCCATGGTATATTCAATATTCTTCTCCAACACTATAATTCAAAGGCATCAATTCTTCAGTCTTCCTTATTCATTCTCCAGCTTTCACATGTATGTGAGATCACTGAAAACACTATGGCTTGGGTCAGGTGCACCTTAGTCTTCAAGTTGACATCTTTGTTTTTTAACACTTTAAAGAGGTCTTTTGCAGCAGATTTGCCCAACTCAATAAATTGTTAGATTTCTTGACTGCTGCTTCCATAAGCATCAAATGAAATGAAGTAAAATGAAATCCTTGACAACTTCAATATTTTTCTTCATTTGTCATGATGTTGCTTATTGGTCCAGTTGTGAGGATTTTTGTTTTCTTTATATTGATGTGTAATTCATATTGAAGGCTGTAATCTCTGGTCTTCATCAGTAAGTGCTTTTTCTCTACAGCCAAGAAATTAACATTCCATTAAGGCCATGCTTTATCTCTTTCAGTTTATACTAGAATGTAATTTGATAGAATGAAATGATGATGCCTTGCCTGAAAAAGTTTAATGTATTTCAAAATATGATTAAATGTTCTAACAAGCCAAATAATGCCTCAAATCAGTTTCTGGTTTCAAAGTCAAGATGACAAACTAATGGCATGTATCTACTTCTTCTCCCTCGTAAAATTCCAATAAAATGACTAGGAAAAAAAAAAAAAGGATGGAGAGGAGAATTACAGCATTGGAAAACCAAAAAGGGTACCACTACTGACCAAAAATTGTCATCCACTAGTAGGAAAAGGAAACCCTGGTGGTGTAGTGGTTAAGAACTATGGCTGCTAAACAAAAGGTCAGCAGTTCATATCCACCAGGAGCTCCTTGGAAACTTATAGGGCAGTTCTACTCTGAATAGACTCAACAGCAACAGGTTTGGTAGTAGTTAAAAATCAGGGAAAGATTTGGGGAAAGTACAGTCTAAGACATCAGAAAAAGACATAAAAATAACATAGATATGCAGAATATTAGAATATAAAGTACTTAGTACAAAGCTTGGAATGTACCCAAACCAGTAAATGATATAATTATTATTGTTGTTGTTAGTGTATTGTGTCATTAGCTCAAGTCTTTGTATCTATATCCACTTGCCTGTTACACAATTCAACATATTCAAAAAACAAAGATAATTTTTACCTGAAGAACTGCTTCTCCTCGTAAGCCTCTCATCAGCCCCAAGAAAGTTGCATGTCGCCCTTGCCACCTCTTTATTCCTCAGCCACCACATTCCACCAATTACTACCTCATAATTCTCTACCTGTCCGTATCTTTACCTTTACATTTTCATTATTCAGGGCTTAGGTCAACGTTATCATTCATCAAAGTTGTTTCAAGTTTTCTACAGCCTTGTCCCATAACAGTCCAATTTTTATCTTGTATCCATCTTTTTTATTTATTTTTAGTTCCATAAGTAATACATACATTCTTATTTTAAAATTTGAACAATATAGGTGAAGAAATGATGCTCTTTTACCCTATTTCCATTCTACTACTATCTACAGATGCAACCATTATTACTCTGGTGTGTAACTTCCTATAATTTTTCTATGCACTTACATTCATATCTATTTATATGCATGGAAGATATGATTTTATGAGGGTATATGGTAAATCATATACTGTACACATGGTTCTGTAACTTGTTTTTTTTTAATTTAACACTATGTTAAATATTTTCTATATTAATGTGTCTAAATCTACATTATTCTTTTTAATGGAAAATAGTATTTGATAGTATGGATTAACTTTTCTCTAACACTTACCTATTGATGGAGATTTTAGTTATTTATAAAATTCTGTAATACACATTCTTGTTCAAGACTCATTGTGAAAATATTTTCAATATAAGTAGAATTGTTAGGTAAAATGGTAAGTATATATTAAAAAAAATTGGATATTGCTAAATTTCCTCCAAAAGACTGTAACAATTGGCACTCCAACCAACAACATCTGAGAATACTTCCTTCCTACACCTTAGCTATGAGTCGGAATTGATGCAATGGCAATGGTGCCTTTTTTTTTTTTTTTTTTTGGTGGGTTTTTTACATCTTAGCTAGCTTTAGTTATTATCTTTCTTTCATTTTAGTACTTAACAATATCATTATTTTTAAATATTTTTTAAAGATTGGTAATATTCAGTTAGCTAGAAAACCAATTTCTGATTGGCTTTAATTTGCTTTTTCCTGGCTACACATGTAATTACCTGTATTCTTATATTTATTAATCATTTGTACTTCTTCTTTTGGAATTACCTGTTCACATGTTTTTATCCATTTTTCTCAAAGTCTCTGTCTTGTTTACATGTATTTACAACCATTATTTATCAGTATGTTAATTTCATCTGCTGTAGGTTTATACATACTGTAAATATTTCTCTTGGCTTGTTGCTTAGCTCTGTTTATAGCATCTTTTGTCATAGATATTTTTGATTTTTACAAAGTGAACATTTATCAACATTCTTCAGTATCTTACTCAAGAAGAGCTTCCCTACCTCAAAATTATAAGTGTATTTTCCTACATTATTCTAATATTTATATGTTTTTTTTTAATTTATGCATTTAATGGATTTAGAATGGGAGTGGAGGTTGGGGATCTACCTTTTCTTAAAAAGTAACATTTATTGTCTTAACACCATTATTAAATGTACTAGTATTTTCCTAATGATTTGAAATTTCAATTTTATGGTAATCTAAGTTCCACATATCCATGGGTCTTTTTCTGGATATTCTCTCTCTATTTATTTACTAGTTTTTTCCCGCATCATTACACTATCTTAATTATTACAGTATGTTTTGAATATGACAGGATAAATCTTTCCTCATTTTTCTTCTTTTAAAAACTTTCTAGACTAGTCTTGTACACTTTCTTTCTAACTTCTGTAAAAGATTCTGTTGGAATTCGTATTCGAATTGTATTGAATTTATAATCAACATAAAAACAACTGTCATCTTTACAACCTAAGGGTCTGTTTCATCCCCTCCACACTGCTGCTTCAGAATGTAATTACCCTTTATTTAACCTCCAATTTAGTACCACACATGAGCACAAAATTGCACTGCCATTTTACACCCTGTACTCACAGACTCTTTAGCTATGGCAGCAAGTAGGCTATGTAAGGATATGAGCTCCCTTCAGACTATCCAGCCCCATGATCTCCAGTTGCAGCATCTAGAGCAACTCTAATTGAAACATCCAGTTTTCACTCTGTATCCACATTTACTATAAATAAAACCCTCAATCCACAGAAACCATGGCTTCCACTCCACTACTTTCATGCCCACCCTACAATCAGGTACCAACTTCAGAAGCCAGTTGGTACTTGAGTGAATACAGGCCACTTAGGATGCCCTCAGGTGGGGTGTGAATCAGTAAAACAATCACCTAAAAACACCAGAACCCAGAAGAGTATTAGATGCTGTCTGACTCTCCTTCCAGTACGTAAACACCCCCACCTGCACCAGTAGCTAGAGGACCTGAGCTGGAAGATTTTGTGCTTTCCAATGATGCTACCACAGTGGCCTTATGATTCTAATTGCTTCACCCAAGGTAAATTCTCCCTATACTTCACAGTTTCCTGCTGTATCCAACAGTGCCTGTTTTTCACTTTGTTCCAGAGGACTCCATCATGAAAAACCAAAGTCAATCATGTCAAAATTGGTAAAGTCCTACCAACTGCATACTCAGTTCCACTACTTAATTCTTTGAGGAAAGTTATAGCCCAGAGAAAAAGGTACTAACACCATACCACTCATGTGCAAAATTCCACAAACAAGTTATAACTTTTCACCAAGTGAAAGCAAAATTTTGTCTCCTCCCCACCTATAGAAATGACGCTTCATGGGTCCTTCTCCACCTCTTGCTTGAAGTGCAACAATCTTGTAAGTAGTTTCTGCCCGCTTGTCCTTTTGCATGCAGAAACTGTCCTATGTCCCACCAAATAAAACCTCTGGCACCATCGTGGTCATTCTCTATTGCTAATCTTTTGCTTTGAAAACTTACGTGAACTCGAAATTTTATACTTTCACTTTTATCCTAGTCTGGGATTCAGACATAAGTCCCAATTTGCACCAGGCCTGCATCTTTAGGCCAGACCACCCCCACATCCACATCAACTATCCATCCACAATTTCTGAAAACCAGCCTAGATTAAGTAATGAGTGCTTCGTCAATCCAGGAAGAGATACAAAATTCAGAAGAACAAATTGAGAAAGAAATCTAAGAAGAAACTAAAAAGACCTCAATGGCTGATTGAGAAAAAGCATATGCAGAAACAAAAGTATCACAAGAGAGTTTAAATTGCGGGCACAAGAAAATGGTAGTACATTGGCTGAGATAATATAGTGTTTAGGAAGTTTGGAGAACAGGTAATGTAATGGTTTATATAGTAAAGATAACAACTTCAGGCTATATGGGATTTAAGGTGATAGAACTGAACATTGAAGCATTATCTAAAGAAAATATTTAATTTATTAAGAAAAATTTCTAAAAGTTCAAACTCTTACTCATTTTATCAAACCTGAGAATCAGAATTTTTATTTCAGTACTCATTGAGAAACCTCCAAATCCAAGTATGTACGTCTCTTAAGAAATCACAAAGTACTGTGGAAGATCTTTAACTGTAGATTATTTTTTCAAGTCTAAAGGGTTTGTGTAGAATAACTAAACCCATATTCTGAAACAATAATTATATACCATTTATTATACATACAGTGCCCTGGTAGGACAGTGGTTAAGAGCTTGGCTGCTAACCAAAAGGTCGGCAGTTCAAATTCTCCACCCACTCCTTGGAAACTCTATGGGCAGTCCTACTCTGTCCTATAGGGTCATACGAGTTGGAATCAACTCAGTGGCAATGAGTTTGGTTTTTTGGTTATTATACACACATACGCAACAACAAGGATATACAAAGAAACATGTAGTTTATATACTTCACAAACAATAAAAGATATATATGAACTCCGATATCACTGGTATTTCCTCCTTTCTTAGGAACTAGTAGTAATCCTTAGCCAATATGGCTAAGATAGTTCTGTGGTGCTTCATTTAGAATCCTCTTTCATATGTTCCTGTATTGCCTGTGACCCAAACCCATCTGGATCTACACAGGACTAGTTATTATAAAGCCTTAGTATTTACTTAGTACTTGGCACAAAGTACAGTGTTTGAATATCATACTTGTATTTTAATGTGCAGATCAGGATACCACACTGGTTCTGTGCTTTGTTTACACAGTCTCTTCAGGGATAGACAGTCTTCTGCTCTGTTTTCTGAATTTGTTGCTGGCCTATGTTAGCTGGGCAGGTTTTAAAGAACTTTTGCAGGAAAAGTGTCTTCCCCTTGGAGTACAACCTGAAAACAGATCCTCCTTTACAGTGCTACTTCCTTAGAAACATTACCATGTGTCATAGAAAAGAATAGCTCCGTGCACTGTTGATTGCTAACTTCCTACTC
Source organism: Loxodonta africana (assembly GCF_030014295.1). Lineage (NCBI taxonomy): Eukaryota > Metazoa > Chordata > Mammalia > Proboscidea > Elephantidae > Loxodonta > Loxodonta africana. The sequence goes on along the minus strand of NC_087343.1, from coordinate 106,619,614 downwards.
ACTCTCCTACATGTTAAAGAACAACTAAGTGGGAAATACCCAATATAGACCTAATGAGAATACGAAGAGTATTGACTACTAAACTAATTGTGCACGTGCCTTTTTCGTGGTCACTGCTGTAATAATAAAGGACATTTTCTCTTGCCTTGAGCCTTTGCATGCAACCTTGTCCACCACATGACCTCAATCCTGAAGGGTGGGAGAGGGGAAACAGAACCATAGTGATTTATTCTCAGAAAATTGGGTTGAATCAGCAGAATAAAACTGCTTGATGGTGAATTTGTGGCTGACTATCTAAATCCATTAAATGGATTTGGGGCTCAGCAATCAGATATCTCAAGTTCCATTTTAACAAACCAATTCTGAACTGACACGCCAATCACCTTTTCTTGTGAAAATTTGTGTCTATGGCTAGTATAAGCCTCACTCTTAACTTTGGTCTGAAAAACAGTCTTCACAGGGGCTGTTTTCACCAATATAAACTTATATCTAAGTAAATCCCCAATGGTTTAAACAAATTATTTTTCAGTTGCTCTTTGCAGCTTAACAATGACTCTGCCTAAGAGTCTTTATTTTACTTTTATTTTTAGCTCAGTAACAAGCCCTGATCAGAAAACCAGTTCAGTGGTAGATGTCAATTTCACAGAATGGTGAAATATTTTAAATGGACATCAATCTTCAGGTTTTTGACCACCTTCCATTGTTAACCCATGTTGATCCCCAGTTACCATTAGTACTTGATTTTTATGGTTATTGATTTCTGTGATATCACTTCCTTTGGTTTTCACTGAAACCACTTAGGTTCTTCAGTATGGAAGACAGTAGTGGGCTCTAAACTTATTTTTGTTACTATTTTATTTTATAATAGATTTCATTGGATTAAATTAGATATTATATATGATATTAACTGGAGAACTGTAAAAGCACTATACAAACATACTATATCATTTTCATTTTGGTTAGATTTAGGAACCTAATATTTAATAGTAGAATCCTACTATTAAATATTAAGTTCCTAAATAGCACAAATAATTTGTGGTTGCCTGCTAACCTAAAGGTTGGCAGCTTGAATCCACTCAGCAGTACCACAACAAGAAAATCAAGTATTAGAAACAAGAAAAAAGGTGAATGAGTGACCAGAATTCTAGAATGCTATATTTTTAATTGTGAGTACCTTTTTTTTTTTTTTTTAGGTCTTTGACAACTGTGGCATTTGTTTTCATGACTTTTTGCCAGTTTGATCATAGTCATCTCTCTAAGTAGAATTTCTATGCTAAAACTATGAGATGTCCATTGTCCTTCCTCCAGCCCACAATTATATAGCAGATGGTGAAAATGACTCAGAATAAATTTGTTGGATCAATTTGAAAAACACAAAAACAGTCAACCAGACTGTTGACTACCTTGGCATTGAGCCTCGTGGATAGTTAGAAGGAATTGTCACTGCATGAATATGCAAATAATTGAAATTGAACTAAGCAAGGCTGGAGATGATATTTTGAATCATTAAATGTCTCTTCCAAGCCTCCATCAATGTCTTAATAGTGGCACCTGACTTCATTATAGCAGAAGGGATTTTAGCTTTCAATTTTTCTTACTTTCTTGATAGCATTTTCCTTTAATAGATTGAGTAATGACTACCAGCATAAATCAACAATTTTCAGAGCTAAAGAACCTTAGAGGTCATTTTATGCCACTCTTTATCTTATAAAGACAAAAATGAAGCTAAGAAAGATTAAAGAGACACGGTGACTTGTTCACCTCACACAGAATCTTCCACTTAAAAGTCTTTCTAAATTCATCCTCTTTGCCTAAGTTAAATAATCTTTATTAGAAAATATTAAGTCATTTTTATTAAAAGATACATGGCTAGCATTTAATTTCCAACATTTATTTCTGTACTTTATTTACCTTTAATGAGGGTGATTAAGAAATTCATAGAATATAGGCAGCTATTGGCTCATTTTGCTTGGAATTACTTCAAATTTATTGAGATAACTCCAAGATGATTATCAAGGTTTTCTAGGTTAAAAAAAAAATTAGAATCTTGGAAGGAGAGTGGAACTTTTAGTTTTGGGATAACCAAGTTGTGGGACTTTTCAAAACTCTTCCTTCCCATGTCCAAGATCCTTAGCAATACAGGTACTAAAAAGGTCTGGAGAGGATTTCTGTCTTGATCCCTAAAGCTCAAAGTCCTAAACAGAAAGCTCAGTTTGTTCCTACTTGTATCACAATTGACTCTAAAAGATACAGGAGTCTCTAATACGAGCTACTTACTTTCATTACGGGGCTCTGGTGGTGCAGTGGTTAAAGAGCTCGGCTGCTAACCAAAAAATGTAGGCAGTTCAAATCCACCAGGCACTCATTGGAAACCCTATGGGACACTTCTACTCTGTCCTATAGGGACACACATACATACACATACCCTTCTGGGCTAAAGTCAAGAGAAAGAAATTGCTTCATTTTCTTATCTGCTTCTTTTCTTCTTCTTCCTGCTATTCTCCAGGAATGGAAAAGGGAATATATTTGTTGGCATCCCTTGTATAACACCCTCTTCTCCTGACTTCAACCAAGCCTTAAATTACAGGAGTAATTTTTCTTAATTATGGAAGTATTATATGAATTATCCAAACTCAGCTGTTAATGTATTAATTTGAGGTACAGGAATTTAGAAAACACTTTTTTTCCAATATCCTATTTAACGTCTCAGAAGCTGAATATTGTCTTAGTAATGTTTTTCTTGGAGTCCCTGGGTGGTACAAATGATTAACTGTTATCTTGACTGCCAACTGTAAGGTTAGAAGTTCAAGTCCATGCAGAGTCACCTTAGAAGAAAGGCCTGGTAATATACTTCTTGAAAAAAGCAGGCTTTGAAAATCCTGTGGAACACAGTGCTACTCTGACACACATGGGGTGCCTTGAGCCAGTCCACTCACTAGCTACTGATTTAATAGTCTTCTCATTCATTTTCTACCAAATCCTAATAGAAGGAAGCCTCAGTGAAATAGTATAAAAGTTTTATACTTGAAAAGCAAAAGAGAAAAGAATTTTTTTTTTATTTTTTAAATTTACTATGTTTGAAAAAGTTATTGAGGTTACCCACTGTAATATAAGACAGACTGTTCACTTCTGTGGTATTCTATCCCCAGAACCCAAGTGTAATCCTGAGAAAAACACCAAGCAACCCCTAATTAAGAAGTTCTCATACTTATGCCTCAAAACTCTCAAAATCATGAAAAAGAAGGAAAGATTGAGAAACTGTCACAGAACAGAGAAGCCTGTGGAGACATGAAAACTAAATGCAATAAGGTGTCCTGGATGGGATCTTGCAAATATATTGGTGGAAAAACTGATGAAATCTGAATAAATCTGGAATTAAGTTAATACTACGTACCAATGCTAGTTTCTTAGTTTTGAAAAATGGACCATGGTAATGTAAAATGTTAACATGGGAAGAAACTGGGTGAGGGGTATAGATCTGCATTATTTTTGCAAGTTTTCTGAGGTCTAAAACTATTCTAAAATTAAAAGAGGTATTTAAAAACAACAACACAAAAAACAGTGGGATATCACTTCCAGGATTAGATTACTAAAAGACTGAGAATTCCATTTTACTCACCGCTCCCCAAAGGAGAGCCCTCCTTCTGGGAGAAGCCAGCTGCCATATTGTGAATAGCTCTACGGCAAAGAACTGATGTCTCCGGTCAACTGCAAGCTAGGACCTAAGGTCTGTCAACAGTACATAAATGAGTGTGGATGCAGATCCTCAGTCAGCCAAGCCCTGGGATGAGTACAGCCTCAGCTGACACCCTGATTTCAGCCTCGTGAAAAACTGAGTCAGAGGCACCCAGCTAAGTAAGCCACACGCGGATTCCTGAAACCACGGAAATTGTGAAATAGTAGATATCTTCTGTTAAAAACTTTTTTGAAATGTCAAATTTAAGGGCTCATCCAATGCAGCTGACCAATAAACTCCTGGGCTATGATTAAAAAAAAAAAAAAAAGTTATAGAATAAAAGAGCAAGAAAAGAAGTTATAAAATAAATGAAGCCATGAATTCTGGCATTTCTTTATAACCACCGAAACCTATGAAAATAGTAAGCCTGATCCCCCATGAAACCATAACTTCACAAGAGTATCAGTGGAGTAAAAAAAGCTGACATGAATTTAATGCTTAAGCAGCTGGATATTATGGAAGTGCTGGCAACGACAGGCTTGACGTTGTGTTTGCAGTCCCACGTACACATGTGAAGACTTAGAAAAAGGAGGTTTTAGTTATACCAGAAATCCCTTACAATTTTTTCAAAGGAAAAATATTTCTATATTTAATCTAGCCTTTTAATATTAAGCTTGATTCCTAGAGAGTTTTAAAAGATGAAGTAGAAATCTAATGTAATTTCCTTACATAGTTTTCTCCTTCTCAATGATTATAACTGTGCTTTTTTATTACTACTGATATGGTCAGTTCATTTCATAAAGTCTACATCCAAATCTGCGCTAAATTTGAAATTGTGTAATGTTCTGGTGAAAAATCTGCTTTATTCCTAATTATTAGTACCCTGAACAATTTAATTCACACAGAAGTTAGATCCTTGTTAATGATGTTTAATACTTTTTTCTCCTTTAAAACTAATCTTAAATTCCAACTATGTAATCTCTGACAGCAGGAAATAAGAAAATGAAAATTTTTTAATATAGGAAAAACTCAGCAAGAGAATGAATAAGAAATTAAATTGGAAAGGTTGTGATTCAAGTAAAAGTTGACATCAGGTAGTCCTGAAATATCAGGAAAGCAATTCAATATTTTGGGGAATGATAGGAAAACTGAAAACTTGTTATCAAGAAGCCAGTGACTGAAAGGGAAATTTAGTGTGCTCGTAAAAATTTAAAAACCACAAACCTGTTGAACCAGCAATTCAACTTCTAAAAATTAATGCCATAGAAACATACAAATCACACAAATTTATAAGTAAAATGATATATCCATTGCAATATTAGTTGTACCAGTCAAATTTTCAAAGTAACCAAACACCCATCAATAAGGAGTCACTCATACATCTATACAATGAAAAACACTAAGAACTCTCATTAAAAAGTTTTACTCATTAAAAAGAATGAGATTGATCTATGTGTGGCATGGAAATGTGTCTGTGGTATATTAATACGCAAAAAAACAAGCTGCAGAACACTGTGTATATATGACTGGCTAAAATATCCTTACACATATCTACAGGGTTAGCTTCCTCATTCCTTTCAGGTCTAGGCACAAAAGTAATCTTAGAAAGGTCTTCCTTAACCACCCCACGTGAAATAGAACTCCCACATACAACTACCACCACCACTACCTTTTTCTATTCATTAATTTACTTTATTATTCTTCCATCACCTGGTATATTAATATTTGTTTATTATCTCCCTGTAATGGTTAAGATTGTGTGTCTACTTTACTGGGTCATGATTCTCAATGATTTAATAGTTGTATGATGGTGTGATTACTTCATGATGAGATTCGATATTATGATCACCTCCACGATGGGATCTGCTGTGAGTAGCCAATCAGTTGAAAGGGAGTTTCCTTGGGTGTGTGGCCTGCACTAAGTGTAAGTAGATATTCTGGCAAGGCTTGGGGGCTTTTGCTCATTCTGGATCCTGCCATTGGTTCCTGTTCCTCTGATCTCTGGTTCTTGCGACTTGAGCTAGCAGCTTACCTGCAGTCTTAACTGACAATCTTTGGGACTCATCGATTTTCACAGCCTGTGAAAAGAGCCCCTGCTCTTCGACCTGCCAGTCTTGGCTTTGCCAACACCTATGGCTATGTACATCAGGAGAAGCCTCTATCCTGACCCCTGGACTTGGGACGTTCCAGCCTCTACAACCAAGTGAAACATTTCATTAATATAAATCTCTCTCTATATATATATACATATATATATTTATATGTTTTACTGGTTTTGCTTCTCTAGAGAACCCAACGTAAGACACTCTCCCATAGAAGTTTCATGAAAGCAAGAACTTGGTCTGTATTCTCAGTTTCTAAAACAGGACATTATATAGGTGCTGGCAATGACAGGCTTCATGTTGTATTTGTAGTCAGCCTGCCAGCCTTATCCTTACTGAACCATGATCAGGAATGCTTTCCTTTTGCTTACTAGGGTCAAAATAACTCTTGGAAATTACTCTTAGAGCACATTCTTCTAATTTTCATTCTCTGAATTTTGTTCAGAGTAGCTCACATCCTAGGAGGCTTTCTGAAGAAGTTGGAACTATGCTGACAGAGTTTATAAAATTGTGATTGCCTTGACAACTGTATCCTGTCATATAACTCAACTTCAACCTGGAGAACAACACTCAGAATAAGACTTAGTCTCCACAACCACTTAATCTTTGGCTTCACTGCTAAGGCAGCCGTTTTTTTGCCATCCATAAAGGATGTCAATTAATGGTAGATCTGAAAGTGGATTTGGATGGTTTTACAAGCTCTGCAAAACATCAGACGCAGACAAGAAAAGGAAAAGAGAGGAAGAGAATGTCTCAGGGTTGTTTCTTTGATAAAAATAATCGGAAGTTCACTCCTTCAGGCTTTTGGCTTTGTATTATAGAAAAAAGAAGGGGGAAAAAAAACTGAAAGAGAAGTTCCCAATCAGCTACATGTTATTTCTATAACATTAAACACTTGCGGGGTCCTCAGATGATTAAAACTCATTTAAATTCATGGAGTTTTTATTATCTACTCTTTATCTGTCACTAATAATATTATAATGCTAGATCTCAAAATCTGTCTTCTGTCCAAATATCTTATATTTTAAGATACACAGAGAATATTAAACAAAGACATAAACGTATTTTACTTGAGTCATTTAATTCAGTCATTATTGTCATATAATAAGGTTCTGAGCCCTGTTCTATTTCACCACTTTATCCAATTCATTTGAATACGTTTTTTGGTGTTTTTCATTTACCAAATATAGTTTTTTATTATTCTAAGATAGCCTCTCCTTGACAAAGGTGTTTATGATAATTGGGAAATGATAAAAAAAAAAAAAAAATTCTGAAACCAAACAGACTAAAAGTATTGGTATCTCATCCCATTTTACCTCTTGATTTATTTTGAAAAATGGGTATTAGAGGTATCTGGAAAAATGCTTTTTCATCCTAACCTTGCTAATCCTTGCTGGCTGTATGTCCTTGGGCAAGTCACCTACTACCATTCAGGACCTTCCTTTGCTGATGTAGCACAACTCAAAATGAGAAGAAAAAGCTGCAAACATACATTAATACTAAGAAGGTGAAATGTAAGAAGTATAAATCCAGGAAAATTGGAAGTTGTCAAAACTGAAATGCAACACATAAAGGTTGATTTCCTAGGCATTAGTGAGCTGAAATGGACTGGTATTGGCCACTTTGGGTCAGACAATCACATGGTCTACTACACCGGGAATGACAAATTGAAGAGGAATGGTATCACAATTGTTGTCAAAAAGAACATTTCAATAGCTATCCTGAAGTACAAAGCTGTCAGTGAAAGGATAATATCCATATGCCTATAAGATGGCAGTGGGTGTGGGTTATAAGAAGACCAGTTAATATGACTATTATTCAAATTTACACACCAACCACTAATGCCACAGATGAAAAAATTGAAGATTTTTACCACCTTCTGCAGCCTGAAGCCAACCAAATATGTAATCAAGATGCATTGATAATTACTGGTGATTGAAATGTGAAAGTTGGAAACAAAGAAGACGGATCAGTAGCTGAAAATATGGTTTAGGTGATAGAAACAATGTTGGAGATCGCATGACAGAATTTTGTAAGACCAATGACTTATTCATTGCAAATACATTTTTCAACAACATAAATGGTGACTATACATGTGGACCTTACCAGATGGAATACAAAAAATAAAATTAACTACACCTTGGAAAGAAATGATGGAAAAGCTCAATATCATCAGTCAGATCAAGGCCAGGGGCTGACTGTGCAATAGACCATCAATTGTTCATATGCAAGTTCAAGTTGAAGCTGAAGAAAACTAAACCAAGTCCAGGAAAGCCAAAATATGACCTTGAGTATATCCCACTTGAATTTAGAGACCATCTCAAGAATATATTTGACGCACTGAACACCAACAATGGAAGACTAGACAAGTTGTAGGGTGGCATCAAATATGTCATACATGAAGAAAACAAAAGGTCATTAAAAAAAAAAGGACAGAAAAAAAAGACCAAAATAGATATAGAAAGGCACTCTGAAACTTGCTCTTGAATGTAAAGTAGATAAAGCAAATGGAAGAAATGATGGACTAAAAGACCTGAACAGATTTCAAAGGGCAGCTGGAGAAGACAAAGTAAAGTACAATAATGAAATGTGCAAAGACTTGGAGTTCGAAAATCAAAAGGGAAGAACACGTTCAGCATTTTTCAAGCTGAAAGAACTGAATAAAAAGTTCAAGCCTCGAGCTGCAGTATTGAAGGATTCTGTGGCCAAATATTAAACAACCCAGGAAGCATCAAAAGCAAACGGAAGGAATACACAGAAAGCACCAAAAGAAGATGGGAGGAATACAAGAAGACACTGTACCAAAACTAATTGATCGATGTTCAATCATTTCAGGAGGTAACATATGATCAAGAACCAATGATACTGAAGGAAGTCATCCAAGTGCACTAAAAGCATTGGCCAAAAACAAGCCTTCAGGAATTGACAGAATACCAATTAGAATATTTCAACGAATGGATGCAACACTGGAAGTATTCACTCATCTATGCCAAGAAATTTGGAAGAGAGTTATCTGGACAACCAACTGGAAGGGATCCATACACATGCCTATTTCAAAGAAAGGTGATTCAACAGAACACAGAAATTATCAATTTCATTAACATCACACACAAATAATATTTTACTGAAGGTAATTCAAAAACAGTTGCAGCAGGACATCCACAGAGAACTTCCAGAAATTTAAGCAGGATTCAGAAGAGGATGTGGAAAGAGGGATATCATCTCTGATGTAGAAAGCAAAGAACACCAGAAAAGAGGTTTACCTGTGTTTTTGTGTTTCATTGGCTATGTAAAGGCTTCGATTATGTGCTTTATAACAAATTATGAATGACATTGAGAATAATGAGAATCTCAGAACACTTAAATATGCACATGCGGAACCTGTACATAGACCAAGGGGCAGTCATTCTAACAGAACAAGGAAATACTGCGGGGTTGAAAATCAAGAAAGGTGTATGTCAGGGTTGTATCATTTCACTGTACTTATTCAATATATATGCTGAGCAAATAATCTGAGAAGCTGGAGTGTATGAAAAAACGCAGCATCAGGACTGGAGGAAGATCATCAATAACCTGCGATGTGCAAATGACACAATCTTGCTTGCTGAAAATGAAGAGGACCTGAAGCACTCATAGATGAAAATCAAAGACTATAGCCTTCACTATGGATTACACCTCAACATAAAGAAAACAAAAAATCCTCACAACTGGACCCATAATCAACATCATGGTAAATGGAGAAAATACTGAAGTTGTCAAGGATTTCATCTTATTTGGATCCACAATCAATGCCCATGGAAACCGCAGTCAAAAAATCAAATGATGTATTGCATTGGCAAATCTGCTGAAAAAGACCTCTTTAGAATATCAAAAAGCAAAGACGTCACTTTGAAGACTAAAGTGCATCTGACTGAAACCATGGCATTTTCAATCACCTCATATGCATGTGAAAGCTGGACAATGAATAAGGAAGACCAAAGAAGAACTGATGTCTTTGAATTACAGTACTGCAAAGAATATTGAGTATACTATGGACTGCCAAAAGAACGAACAAATCTCTCTTGGAAGAAGTACAGCCAGAATGCTCCTTAGAAGTGAGGATGGCAAGACTTTGTCTCATGTACTTTGGACATGTTATCAAGAGGGATCAGTCCCTGGAGAAGGACATCATTATTGGTAGAGTAGAGGGTCAAGGAAAAAGAGGAAGACTCTTCACAAGGTGGGTTGACACAGCAGCTGCAACAATGGGCTCAAGCATAACGATGATTGTAACAGTGGCACAGGGCTGGGCAGTGTTTCATTCTGTTGTACATAGGGCAGTGTTTCATTCTGTTGTATGAGTTGGAACTGACTTGATAGCACCTAACAACAACAACAATTAAAAAAAAAAAGTAATGGTAAGGTGGATGGAAATATTCATTTTTTTTTTTTTTTTCTGCAGGGAGATAGTAAATGTTTGCACTGCTGCTGGGATTGCAAAATGGTACAACCATTTTGGAAAACAATAAGTACCATATGATCCAGCAATCCAACTCCTAGGAATATATCCTAGAGAAATAAGAGCCATCTCATGAATAGACATATGCACACCTATGTACATTGCAGCATTATTCATAATAGCAAAAAGATGGAAATAACCTAAGTTCTCATCAACGATGAATGGATAAACTATGGTACATACACAGTGGAATATTACACAACAATAAAGAACAATGTTGAATCTGCAAAACGTCTCACAACATGAATGAATCTGGAGGGCATTATACTAAGTGAAATAAGTTAATCACAAAAATACAAATACTTTCTGAGACTATTATTATAAAAACTCATGAAAAGGTTTACATACAGAAAGAAACAATGTTTGATGGTTACAAGGGAGGAGAAGAGTAGGGAGGGAAAAACACTAACTAGACAATGGATAAGTGGTAACTTTGGTGACGGGTAAGACAGTACATAATACTGGGTAAGTCAGCACTACTTGACCAAGGCAAAGTCATAGAAGCTTCATAGACACACTGAAACTCCCTGAAAGACTGACTTACTGGACTGAGGGCTGGGCACCGTGATCTCAGGAGACATCTAGCTCAATTGGCATAACATAGTTTGTAAAGAAAATGTTCTACATCCTACTTTGGTGAGTAGCATCTGGGGTCTTTAAAGCTTGTGAGTGGCCACCTAAGATACAACTACTGGCCCCACCCCATGTGGAGCAAAAGAGAGTGTAGAAAACCAAAGACACAAGGGAAAGATTAGTCCACAGTACTAATGGACCCCAACTACCACAGCCTCCACCAGACTGATTCCAGAACAACTAGATGGTGCCCAACTACCGCCATCGACTTCTCTGACAGGGATCACAATAGACAGTCCCAGACAAAGCAGGAGAAAAATGTAGAACAAAATTCTAACTCACAAAAACCAGATTTACTGGCCTGACACAGACTGGAGAAACTCTGAGAGGATGGCCCGCAGGCACCCTCTTAACTCAGTACTGAAGTCACTCCTGAAGTTCATCTTTCAGCCAAAGATTAGACAGGCCTATAAAACAAACAATAACACATGTAGTTCAATCGTGTACATGAGACTAAATGGGCACACTAGCCCAAAAGCAAAGACGAAAAGGCAGGGACAAGAAAACTGAACGGATGGAAATGGGGAACCCAAGGTTGAGAAGGGGAGAGAGTTGACACATCATCAGATTGGCAGCCAATATCACAAAACAATTTGTGTGTTGTTTAATTAGAAACTAATTTGCTCTGTAAACTTTTACCTAAAGCACAAATAAATAAATGAAAAAAACAAATTAATTTTTCTCACCTTAGGATGTGACTAAGCCCTATAAACATATGTATATACATATAAAGATAAAAGAATACAAAGATAAAAGCAATTATGAAGCAATGATGCTAATAAAATATGACTGCATACAATTTTTTGCAGTAAACTTTTGTATTACTCTAACATCTATGTAATGTAGTGTCTCTCCAGATAATGCAAGACTGGAATTTTTCTTTATGAACTGTGTAATTTTCCTCTATAATTTTATAAATTTGTGGAGAATTAAAAGTACAGTCAAATGTGCTTAAATTTTAATCTCAAGCTATATGAAATAATAACTTATATGAAATAAATATGCAGCAAGAATATTCTAGTTTAGAGATAACTGAAAGTCAAGATTTTGTTAACCACCTCACTTATAAAATTATAGACAAGATGGTTTTGTATAACTAAGATATATATATATATATGGGAAATCCTAGTGGCATAGTTGTTAAGTGCTACGGCTGCTGACCAAAGGGTCAGCAGTTCAAATCCACCAGGTGCTCCTTGGAAACGCTATAGGGCAGCTCTACTCTGTCCTATAGGGTTGCTATGAGTCGGAATCGACTCGACAGCACTGGGTTTGGTTTGGGTTTTACATATATATATGAAATTTATTTTATTTTAGAAAACACCATCGCAGCTAAAACATTGCAAAAACTTGTCCAATGGCTATGTCTTTTGGTGGAAATCCAATGCAATTAACGATGAAGCAAAAGAAAGACTCTCTAAGAGAAAATTAGAAATATCTTTTTGCATTTCATGCCTCATTGAACGCATCTCTCTAATTGTTATTTTCATAAAGCAATCTCCCTGCCTCTCAGCCATCTAAGACATAAACAACACCATGCACAGGTTAGTAGCATCCTGCCCCTCTGCTCCTCATCTATTTATTCCCCCACACGTGACTTTCCTGTATAAAGGGAAAGTGACAAGAAGGGAGAAGACTATGATGGCACATAACCAATGACGCATTTTTAGTACAATGATTTAGTATGCATGTCTAGCCTCCACTTCCCCTTCAAATCCTTTCGATTGTTTGTCTTATATTGCCTAGAATGAAATTCAGCATGTGCTTTTCTGAAAAGTCTCATAGACCTTCAGAGAACACCAAGCCTCCTCTTTAGCCTGCGGGTATTCTTTACCCCAGTTTCCAACATGACTCAAAGAACCAGTTCATTGTTAAATTACCCTCAGACATATTGGTTATTAAGGCATTGCGATGCTTTTCTCCTCCATTTCCAGCCTTTCAACTGAATCTTTCCTCAAACCACCACATGCCTGGAAGTGTGGGGGAGGAAGTCATATAATGACTGAGGTTGAATTTCCACCAGTAAGTGGAATAGGCACTCAGATTTGGATTAAATTTAATTTACAGAAAATAATAACAGTTTCCTGTACATCATTGCCTTTACGTTCATACCATTGAAACTGCCTCATCTTAAGTAACAATCTTCTCTTGTCCCACATACTTGTCAGTTTTCTGTCCCATTTCTTTCATTTCCTTCAACTTCAGCTCCTCAGAGAGTCTATACTCACTGCCTCTCTTTCTTCAAGCCCTCGACCATTTCTCTCCTGCAGTCAGGTTTCTACATCAAAACCATAATGAAAAGGTATATATCACAGGTTAACAGGTTATTCTGATGTTTACCAAAGTATGAGAATGACTATGCTAAGTATCCCCATGTCCAAAGAACATGAAAAACATGCCTAGTTGGACCTCACAATTTTTATCCACGGAAATTTTTTACTAAGTCATCTTTTAAATTTTGGTCCTCACAAAAGGTGAAAGTTAATGGAGGGCCTGTAATAAATAAGAAGTTATAAACAATATGATTTGTGCTGTATAAAGGAGAAGTTTACTTCCTGAGAAGTGCATTTTCTGTTACCTCTTTTACTGTCTTACCAACTGTAATGCAATAAAAAAAAAAATAGGTGATAACTATTAGCATATGTGATAATCATTATGCAGAACCTTGCCTTAAATGAGGAAACGCTGGGTGGCATTGTGATTAAGAGCTACAGCTGTTAACCAAAGAGGTCGGCAGTTCAAATCCACCAGGTGCTCCTTGGAAACCCTATGGGGCAGTTCTACTCTGTCCTATAGGATGGCTAAGAGTTGGAATCGACTTGACAGCAGCAGGTTTGGTTTTGGTTTGGTTTTGCCTTAAATGAATTTAGGAAGAACATTTTCTTCTGGAACTTAAGCATCCATTTTTCCAAATAGTTTTAAACGAAAAATATTTGGCAAAACTGAATTTTATGATTTTTTTTCTTTTCTTTTTTACTGTGAAGATAATCTAGCTAATACACAACATGAATAAATGTATAAACGTGACTATACAGGATTTTTTTTGTACTACTTATACAATGAATGTGACAGCTCAGCATGTTCTTTTGCAGTGTGTGAGCTATACCTTAGATATATTTGTCTTCACTTTTCAAAGTGCAAAGAAACAAATGCCTTTTGCATGGCTGCTAAACCATACATAAAATGAGTGCAGTCCAGCTGCCTTTCTACTAGATTGCCACAGACCATCTGGTTGGCCTTTATCCCACATACAGAATGCCAAAACATACCCTGAACAATAAAACATTCACACAAACATATATTTTTATCCCGAGGAAATTAGAACGTTAGGTATACAGAATCAAAAATTTCCCTTAAAAAAGTGTTAATCTATGCAAATTGGAATGTATCGTATCCCCAAATTCATTTCTCACCAAACTGTTCACTTATATCTACCACGACCACCTGAAATATTTTTAGAAGAAATCTAGAAATGAAAAACATACATTTTTTTTTTTCTAAATCAAACAGAAGAATATTGAGAATAGAATTTTTTATAGTGTTTAAGAGTCAGGATCCTGGTGGGTATTTAGAATGCCTTTGCCTTAATTTTGGGGAGTCAGTTTTATAAGTTTAACAATAATGTGAATACTTAAATCTGTAAGAATCTGATACATTGTTCAAATGGAGGTCTGTTAATAAAATAAATTCTGTGAGGTTTTTTGGGTCTTCTGAATAAAGCAATCCATTTTTAAATAAGTAATAAGATTAACAGACATGTTCTATAATAACCAAAGAAAAATGTGGTAACCATCAAGATACACACAGAGACAGCCAGGTAAACATGATCCAGCCATGTTTACTTCAAGTACCAGCCACATGTACTTCACTACCTAAGAGGGTACCAGAATAATACAATTACTTTGCTAACACTTAGGGTAGTATTTGTATTGGCCAAAAAAAATCAACATAACTTTCAAAAATACTAGACAAAACCAAACTCATTGCGGTTGAGTCAATGCTGACTCACAGTCCCCTGTTATTTCAAAGTTACAGCAACTAGGGAGAGATGGTTTCACCTCAGAGATTTTACTCACATCACCTGCTTTATATCAGGTCATTTTTCCCCATATACAAATCTAAAATTATTTTAATAAAATATTCATGAGCCTACTTCTATGAAAAAAAAAATGCACTCTAGGCACCAACATGGATTGTCAAAGCCTATGTTGCTCTTCTACTCATCCAGCTGCTGTCACTTTTTTTTCCATCTTTTCATGTTCACTGCTTGTTTCTGTCATTTGAACAGCCACATGAGAACAGATAAGACATGACTGCAAATGTATACTCAGTCCCTTTTATGGGGCATAAAATGTAATTCTCCAGAGAAGATTCAGTCACAAACCCAGGGCTCTATTTTGATAAAAAGCCAACTTTCTTGCAATAGTTGATTCAACTCTCTGATTCAACCAATGAAAGCTAGAAAATTAAATAATGTTTTGAATATGAACTTTTAGCTCATGAAATTTTAATTCTTTCCCTGGAAAAATAAACATTTGTTCCATGTTATGAGCTGTAAAAGGGTCTGTAAGTACAGCATGTTCCTGTTCATGTAGAGCCACTCTAATAGTTTAAGAAAAGACTATGAAGACTTTGATGTGGACAGTACGATATGACAGAAAGTTGATTGTAATGAGAATCAGGAAATTTGGGTTCTGGCCATACAACTCGCTAGCAGCAGAGCCAGGGCTATAGGTGATTTAAACTCAATGGACCTGAATTTTCCCATCTGTGAAATCAAAATGTCAAAAAAGATCCTTCCATTTCCTTTGAATACTAATACTCTAAATTGAAATCAGACTTCTCACTATTTGAGATATCCAGAGATAATATTTATTAAATTACTTAAGGCACTGCCTGGCATATAAGTATTCGGATTCTAACTTGAATCTGAGTATAGCACTCTGTATTTACATTCACATATATATATAATTTTATTCTGAGTCAACTTTAAGGAAAAACTAAAAATTTAACAATTTAGAGATTCAAAACCCTATTCTTTCTTTAACCTCCCCCACCCTCTGACACTTAGTAGATTAAACCAATATTCAATACCAAAAATTTATAACAAAGTGGACTACAAAAACCTGGCACTTCTTGTTATAATTGAATGAGGACTCCCAAGAAATCTACAGTCATTTTTTTTTGGTTAGAGGACTAACTGTCTGACCCTGAAAGTAACTGAAGAATTGCCATACTGAACAGGAAAACTGTATGATGAAGCACACAGACTCTTCAATTATTGTTTCAAGGAAAACATTGGGAGGAAAAATGGTGTTAGACTGCCAAAGAAGGCTCTTGGCAATAATGGCATCAAATAAACCGTGCTTTCATTAGCTCCAAAGACACGTGCTAAACTGAAGCTTTTTAAAAAGCACTGTTTTCCTATGTACATTTATAATGCTGTATTTAAACTAAGAGCCATGAAATTCTTTATTAATAGAAGCCATAGGTGGGCCATTTACAGAGCTGCGCAAACCCGGCCATGATTTAGTGGATCTAATTTTGACCTGCTTCCCTAGGCCATATCCTTCAGCCAGTGAGGGAATCACAGATTACTGCTTTGTCTTAATTTGTTCTTCTGAAAGAGTTTTGCACCCTAACTAACCCAAACTCATCAGATATCCTGCTGAGAAGTTATTTTCTTCCCTCAGTGCCTTTGTCCATAAAAGATATTAAAAAATTCAATTGTGCATTTATGTAGAGATAGAAAAAAGGAATGAAACCTTCCAGGAAGAATCGATTGCCTAATTTAATTCTCAGTCTTCTCATCAGTGGTTTCACCAATTTGCAGTAACTCTCACTTGCAGAAGCTTCCCTAGCAACATGCAGCCCCCAGTTCCACCAGGTGTCAAGAGGCCATGAGGTATATGGGAAAGTCTTCAGCCTTTACAAGTCTCATCTCTGCCATCTATTAGCTGTATGGCATTAGAAAAGTCCTGTAACTTCTTGATCTTAACTAATCACAATGTATTAAATGTGTGTAATGCATAGCAAGTGTTCAATAAGTGTATTTATTATCTTCAAGGGATTGAATTTTTCATTCACTGCATATAAATCTTAGTATATAACCTCAGATGTTTCAAATATATTCATTTCAATCTTTCTGTTCAACTAGATTAAACTTGAACCCTAGCCCTTGTCCAACCAGACCAGCAAGAAATTCAATCTCGGTTATTGTTGCCCCACTCACCAACAGGAACACATTAAAATCCTGGAGGTTTATGCAGTGTTGGGAGGTGAGCGGAGGAAAAAACCTTAATCACTATGCTGCCATGGTTATCACTGGTATTTTCATGAAGTAGCCAGCTCTCAGCTTCCCTCCCTCATGTACAAGGCACTTAGGAATCTGTTCAGTCTGGGAAACTGAGGCCCATGGTTTCCTTTCCAGAAGCGCCACACAGTCATGTGTGTGGTCTTGGCACCTTTGCAAAGCACTACCATAGGTAGCGCTCAGGTCCTCTGTGACTCCAAAACCCAGTGCTACACATCTACCAATTTCCATTTTGAGCCCTATGCTTCCCCCTTACACTTAGAGGTGTTCCATTCTCCTCCCTCCCTTCCAGAACTTCTGATATTTATCTTTTCAATAAACTTGCACTTTTATAGAAGACCAATAACCTTATTGACTTTATACTGGATGTTTCTCTACTCTGAAAGTGTGCCTGAGGCAATTACAAAAAGTCTAGTTGTCTTCCTGGAACATAAAGGGAAAGAAAAAGCAGCAAATAATTTAGACTTTTTTTTTTTTTTTAATCCTGCCGTTTAATTTTTGGTCTTCTTGTGATCAGGGTACATTTTTCATATGCTTTATTAATCTTTGTATCCCCAGCAAAGAGCACAGCTCCTGGTCTGTAATGATAAATAAGTTTTAATGACTGACTGATAACTGAATTAATCAGTGAGTAAATCAATGAGTAAATGATGGGGATACTGTTTTGAGATTCTAGACAGGTTTTTTTCTAAAAACTGTTTTTGATGATCTGTGGTTTATTCATTGGATTTGTGGCACTTCCTGTCTCCAGGGGAAGCCTGAATAGTCTGAAACAAAGAAGACAATGAAAGAGTTGAAAGAATTTTTTAAACTCACAGCAGGAACAATAGTCTGAAAACATGTTTTTTTATTTGCAAGAGGAAGGCACTTAAGACATGAATGGTTTATTATGAATTTCAAAATCTCTTCGCTTGGAAGATGAGATCACCCTTTGGAAGTTTAATGGACGAGTTAACAAAATTTTTCTACATAGTCAATATTTCAGGCTATGTGAGCCATGATACTCTTTCACCACTATTCAACTCCACATTTGCAACCCAAAAACCCAAAAACCAAACCCACTACCATCGAGTCGATGCCAATTCATAGTGACCCTATAGGACAGAGTAGAGCTGCCCCATTGCGCTTTAACCACTGTGTCACCAGGGCTTCTTTGTAGCACGAGAGCAGACAAAAATAATGAATAAATGAATGATCATGGCTGTATTCCAATAAAACTTCCGTTACAAAAACAAGGTGTGGGCCAGATTTGGGCTATAGACTATAGTTTGCCATTCTCGGGTCTAGAGCATAGAGCTCAGAGTAAGGAAAGAGGTAAGAAGTAACATAAGGAAGTTTTTCTACCTCAATGAACATAAATATGTGGTAACCCAACCCAGTGTGGTAGACACTAATATTATGCCCTTTTAGGGAGAAGGAACTGAGACATACAGAAGTGAGAGTGTTTGTCCAACGATACACAGCTAGTGAGTAACAAAAGCCAAGATTCTACTCCACAGTGAGTTATTACAATGTCTCTAGAGCAGCTGCTCCCTCTGTCTCGTAAGGCCTGAAAAGATCTACCTTTGCTTTCTTCCTGTTCCTGACAGTCGCCAGCAGAGTGTGACTTCATAGTGACCATTACTCCTCCTGGAGGTCCCTGAATTCAGGTCTTCACAGGAACTAGAAACTCATAAATTTCTCTTCATAAGCCCTGCACAGAACTTCTAGGTAAGTCAAAGCTTAACTAGCTTTCAAGGTGAATAAACCCCAAGTCTCTAATAATAACTCTGGATTGCCATAAAACCCTTCTGCTTGCAATAGAGTCTGGCTGCTGAAACAAGGCTCAGGACAGCATCCAAAAAGAAAGTTTTCTATGTACCTCACCCCCAACCACTTAAGGCAAAAAAAGGCTGTAGACTCGTTGTGAAGAGTTGGCCCTACTTCCCCACAATGAACTTCCCCATAAAGAATGAAGAGTTAAATGAGATGCATATATTGCATATCACTACTAAACGCCATTTATTGAATTGATCTTGAGATAAACGATCTGGCATTTGATATACATAGAAGATTCTTCTAGAATCTAGGATGAGGGTCACTAAAAGGAAAACTATAGCAGAAAAGAGAACTCTATACTATCGTAAAAGAGACCCTTTTGGAAGAATATGCTAATTGTATGCTGTATCATTATAATCTTTATCAGGGGCAGCTGTGACCTGTTATGACTCTCCAAAGAGGAATGTGAAAGTCTCACCGCTCTGAGATAGGAATGAAGGGGCTGACTTGACGGGATTACCTTCTCAACCCTGTTTAAGCAGTAGGAAAAGTTTCATCTAGCATTTGTTTTCAGAGCACTTGAGAAAATATCATTCTCTTTGGTCATTATAACAACTCCAGGAGTTAGATATCTCCACAGTTGAGGAAACACTGTTTTGATTTTATCCATTCCTGGGCAGACTCAACTGGGTAGAAAAAATTATGACCACTTTTGGTTGCCTCCCATAACGCTGCACTTTAAAGTCAGTTTATGAACTTTAAGCTGGCCTCACTAAGCACTTTAAGGTGGATTTAGCTCTGCATAAAAAGGTGTAAGGGAGTGCCAAAGACCAAGGGAGTTGCATTGGAAAGGTAGAGGAGCCTCTGAGAAAGGGATTTTGTATGCTTATTTTCATATAAGATTGTGAGAGACCCTGCCAGCAGCCTTCCCTAATATGCTTTTATATCCTTTCTGTTAACAAAACTTTTAACATAACAATTGACTATGTGTACTATATTATAATCAGATTGGGGTTGTTTCTACCTGCAAAAACAAAACTAGACAAAAATATACACCTATGTGAAAATAAACATTGGGAAAAAGTATGAGTGACCTAAAGCCACTGATAGGCCATAAAACCAAATTGTTAAGGAATTTAACATTTATTGGAATATTAAAATAAGTAGAGATTACCTGGCACCAAACAAAAAAAATAATAATAATACACTAAAACAATAAACCATAATCTCATAGCCAATAGTCATTCTAGAAATAAACGTATTTTATTAAGACAAACTGCTTAAGCAAGGGAAATATGCAAATACCACTTCTTTTTAAAAATAATTTTATAAATCCAGTTACATATATATCTCACTTGTTTTAGAAAAAGTGACACACATGTGAACTCTACCCATTTGTTTTCTGTGCTGAAAATTAACTTTTTAGGACTTTAATTCAGTTGCTCCTTCATTTAAATTGTAAAAATATTTGTCATGATTAAACGTTGACTTGAAAATGTGCTGTTCTGTCTCAGGTTATCATTTCTAAAATATTATAACCCTGTCAGCAGGGCTAATTTACTGACCTACATGAAATATTTAGAATGCTCAAGCCCCTACAACTGCAAGATGACCTGTTGTCAATATCAGTAAGATCCTTCGTCTTTTCAAAGCATGCAAGTGAACATCCATTTGCTTGGTGAACATTTTCGACTGACTTCACTTGAGACAATTTTCTCCAGATATTTAAAATGTTATTGTAGCCTCAATTACTGCTTAGCAGTCACACTTTATTTTCACACATAGTAGCAGATTTCCTTAAACTTCATCATTAATCATCCCTAAGTGCACGACATTTTCCTCAACAACACTTAGTGAGAGGTCAGCTCTATCGCTATCATTCATGTCTTTCCTAGAGGCTACAAAGTATCCTCCTTGACACAGAATACAGTCATGCGCTGTGCAATGTCCAATCAGGCAATGTCATACTGCATATATGTCTGTGGCCCCATAAGGTTATAAGAGTGCAGAAACCCCAGCTGGAGAATGGGTCCTAGTGGACATAACCAGACAGAGTGAATCCAACAGCTTCTTACGCACAACACATGTATTTCATGTCTCTTGCATACAAAGCTATTGCACTGTCAGCATATAATGGTACAGAAAATTTGCAGAGGGAGGATATTTGCCCCAGTAAATAATATGGTATTTGCATAAAGTCCAAATCATGTAATATCCCATTTCATGGCACATTAAGCAATGCATGACTTTATAACCAGGCTGTCTTATATACCACCTTCTATGGCCAGGATCTCACCTTCCTCTAGCCTTAGCACTTATCACTTGACGCACTGTCAAAACCTGGAATATGTCTGCCTACCGCAGTTAAGAATGTTTAAGTCATTTACCTGAATAGTGAATGGAGTAACAAGGTGCCTTTCTTGCCTTAATGTCATTGAAAATTTCATTACAAATTGGCCTAACAGGTCAAGCTACTGAATGAATTCATCCCAGGCATATTTGGCCTTCCCTAATACCAAGGTGGATCATGGTCTATGTGGTATCAAGGAGATGAAGAGATTCTATTTGTTTGGAGAGAAAGGAACAAAGGGAGGGAGGGAGTGTGAAATTGAGGAAAAAAGGGAAGAAGGTAGGAGAAAGGGAGAAGGTTTAGTTAGAAAAAAGTTCTTATAGGATTTGTAGCCTATCCAAAACCTACATTCTTTTAGCTTTTTCTCTTGAAATGAAAAGCTCCATGGTGGAAGGAAGTAATTTTAGCTGTTAATTAGCAGTATAAATAATGTTATAATTTTAAGATTTTTTATTAAAGGAATGGGTGTCCATGAAGGAAAAGTTGAGGAAGTAAGGTTAAAATTGAGAGAATAGTGAGGGAAAAACTCACAAACTTCACATTTCTATTGGGGCTAGGAACCTGTCTAGACATAGATTTGCAGTCAAATGGCAGTTCCTACTAAAAAAAAAAAAAAAAATTTTTTTTTTTTTTTTTAAGACGGTTAAATAAATATTTAATACACATTTGGAAGCAGACCCTGTGGTAGATGTCAATGATGAGTTGAAAAATGAGACAAGGACACACTAAACCATAGACACATTCAGTATGTCAGTTAATGGACCAAATAAATCATTTCCCACATGTATGTATTTTTTTTTACTTTTCAAATATATGTAAATGTCTTAGTAATAAACAAAACAAATTAATTTTAAAATCTACTGAATTCATAGCAGCAGTACTGTGCAGAGGTTAGAAGATAGTTGCATTATCAACCTGGGTTTGAATTCCAGCTCCAACACTTACTGTATGACCTTGGGTTACACAACTCTCTGTACCTCAATACTCAATATTCTCATATGAAAATGAATAGAATAAACAGGGTTGTAGTGATGATCAAGAGGTTTCTATTTGTTGCCATGCTTAGTACGTGTCTAGTATTGGGTTTGTACTATATAAGTGTTGGAGCCCTATTAGATAGTAGACAAGAACTGTTTTAGGTGAAGGCAAAGACAACACACAATACAGGCGAGGTCAGCACAACTGGACTAAACCAAAAGCAAAGAAGTTTCCTGCATAAATTGAACACTTCAAAGGCCAGAGTAGCAGGGGCAGGGGTTTGGGGACCATGGTTTCAGGAGACATCTAGGTCAATTGACATAATAAAATCTATTAAGAAAACATTCTGCATTCCACTTTGGTGAGTGGCGCCCGGGGCCTTAAATCATAGCAAGCAGCCATCTAAGATGCATCAGTTGTTCTCAACCCACCTGGAGCAAAGGAGAATGAAGACACCAAAGAAACAAGATAATTATGAAACCAAGAGACAGAAAGGACCACATAAACCAGAGACATCAGCCTGAGACCAGAAGAACTAGATGGTTCCTGGCTACACCTGATGACTGCCCTGAGAGGGAACACAACAGAGAATCCCTGATGGAGCAGGAGAGCAGTCGGATGCAGACTTACTTGGTATGACTGAGACTAGAAGGACCCCAGAGGTCATGGTCCCCAGACATTCTGTTAGCCCAAGACTGGAGCCATTCCCAAAGCCAACTCTTCAGGCAGGGATTGGATTGGACTATGAAACAGAAAATGATACTGGTGAGGAGTGAGAGTCTTGGCTCAAGCAGACACATAAGACTGTGGGCAGGTTCTGTCTGGAGAGGAGATGAGAAGGCAGAAGGGGATAGAAGCTGGAGAGGAGTGTGCAGTCTCATTAGGGGGAGAACAACTAGGAGTATATAGCAAGACGTATAAAAATTTTTATATGAGAGACTGACTTGATTTGTAAACTTTCACGTAAAGCAAAAAAAAAAAAAAATGTTGGAGCCCTCGTGGTGCGTGGTTAAGAGCTCAGCTGCTAACTGAAAAGATGGTAGTTTGAATCCACCAGCCACTCCTTGGAAACCCTATGGGGCAGTTCTACTCTGTTCTATGGGTTGCTGTCAGTCGGAATTGACTCAATGGCAACGGGTTTGGGTTTTTGTTTTAGTTTTTTTGGATATACATGTTACCAATTTTTTTTTGCGTTATGTATTTCCTCAGTTAATAAATATTAAGAGTATCACTACTATAACACGAACACTCTAATTATTTTTCATAATATTATTAAAAATTTCTTATTCCTAAAAGGATTTTTACCACTAGTGTAGAGAGGGAAACATCACAGGCACACAACACACATAGTTGTACAAAGTTTACAAATCAAGTAAACACATGTATAACAAATCAAACACTGAAATGTGTTATACATGTAAGCAATACACACACAAACACAAATGCTGAAATCTGTACAAGCTACATCTTTTACCCAACCTTCTTTTTTTTAATACCTTGCTGTATGTACTTTGGAGCCTTGGTGGCATAGTGGTTAAGAGCTTTTCTGCTAACCAAAAGGTTGGCAGTTTGAATCCACCAGCCTCTCCTTGGAAACCCTATGGGGCAGTTCTACACTGTCCGATAGGGTCGCTATGAGTCAGAACCAATGACTGGTACCTAACAACAACAACAACGTATATACTTTACTTTGAAACTCAAAGTTTTATGATTCAGGCAAATTTTATTAATTATTATAATTTATTGGATTAATGTTTCAGTCTTTTGCTTCTGCAATTTAAAAGTATTCTTTCCTTTTGCCTGGAAATGGAATAAAGGAAATCATCTTAATTTCCATTCAAACCTTCATTCTCCTCCCATCAGGCTTCAAGGAACTTCACATAATGGAGTTACAGAGATGTAGGGGGAGATGCATCAGATACGGAGCCATTTTCATTCTTGTGTAACTATGTTTTGTCTCTCTCTCACTAAAAGGAAGAGGGAAAGGCTAGGTTAAAACATGTGTGACTACTTATGAGACTGTATGGGAAGCATTTTCAGGAGATAGGAAAAGAAAGTAGGACTAAGTATCTAACAGCAAAAATTGTATGATCTTAATTTAAAAGAAAGAAAATTACAGTAAACTTGGAAATTGTGAACCAGATGTCACACACTGAGTTTCTGTCCTGAATGCCAAGGTGTCCTTGTTTAACAAGGTAACTTATTTTACCAGGGAGACATGGTAAGTGCTATTTCAGATCACCTAGAGAACAAAATAGTAAATGAGTATAATGACTAGTCATAAATATTCATGAAATCAGGCAATT
This sequence comes from Loxodonta africana, assembly GCF_030014295.1. Taxonomy (NCBI): domain Eukaryota; kingdom Metazoa; phylum Chordata; class Mammalia; order Proboscidea; family Elephantidae; genus Loxodonta; species Loxodonta africana. The sequence goes on along the minus strand of NC_087343.1, from coordinate 106,595,000 downwards.
ACAAGCATAACCATGGCTTTTTGATTGTTTAGAACTGGTCTGATTACCATATGAAAACCATTCCTTTTTGAAAAAGATTTCTTTCAACTTAAGCATTAATATTTGGCACAATTCCTCTCACGGAAGACATATAACACCTAATTTAAAATTCAGTACCATCAATCTGAAGAGAGTAAAAGGTGGAAATGTCATTTTCCAAAGTAGTTTGCTACAGTCAAGGTCTAACCTAGAAGCGCAAAAGCTATTAAAAACGGGTAAAAAAATATATACTATGATAACTATATCAGTAAAGGAGTTGAAGATACAACACATATTTCAAGGAAATATTGCACATTTCCACCTCTCAGAACTAACAGTATAATTTTACTTACAAAATTTTAGTAATTGTTCTAGTTTATAGGATTTTTATCTATTTCTAGTCTAGGCCAAATTTAAAAACAGTCTACACTATTAAAGAAAAGCAGTGATTCTTCAGGAGAGCCATTTATGTTACTATGATGTCCTAGGTTATGCAGGGTTAGCAGCACATCATTAATTCCTCATTTATTCACTTATCCAGAGCCTTTATTTAATACCTACTAATACCAGGCATAGGAAACCCTGGTGGCATAGTGGTTAAGTGCTATGGCTGCTAACCAAAAGGTCAGCAGTTTGAATCCACCAGCAAACTCTATGGGGCAGTTCTACTCTGTTCTGTAGAGTCGCTATGAGTCAGAATCGACTTGATGGCAATGGGTTGGGTTGGATAATACCAGGCATGGATCCCTGGTGGCACAGTGGTTAAGCGTTTGGCTCCTAACAAAAAGATTGGCAGTTTGAATCCACCAGCCGCTCTTTGGAAACCCTACAAGGCAGTTCTACTCTGCCTTATAGGGTCGCTATGAGTTGGGATCGACTCAATGACAATGGGTTTTTGTTTTTATGGGTAGGTACTGAGTCCCTGGGTGGCATTAAATTTAAGCACCCAACAATTAGCTGAGAGGTTGATGGTTTGGACCTGCCCAGAAGTGCCTCAGAATAAAGGCCTAGCGATCTGCTTCTAAAAAATCACAGCCTTGAAAACATTATGAAGCCATTCTACTCCACACACATGGGCTTTCCATGAGCCAAAATCAACTCATCGACAAATAACAACAATAGGTAGGCATTATTATAGTGTGCTGCATGACTCATATAAAGGCAAAAACTATTAGCTATAAAGAGAGAAAATTAAGACAGGCTGGTGAGAGAAATACGTTACAGCTGGCTGATCTTCTGCAGCAGGAAAAAAACCCCTAGCAGGTGTCATAAAGGACAGCCGTACTGAGGCCCTGAGTGAGCCACCTGGAGGAGTCCAAGCAATTACTGACATTTCATGATCAAATCCCTCACCTATAAAATGAAAATAAATCTGAGAAATGTTGCTTCTAGGTCAAACTATCTAAAATATGCTTCTATCTCCAACATACTTAAAAGCCTTCAAGATAAAGTCCGAATTCATTAGCACGGCACACAAGTTCCTTCATAATTAGACTCCAGTTAACATCAATTTATGAGGATAATGAACTACTCATACACCTCCATCTCCTCAAACACCAAGACAAGAAGTTGACAAGAAAAAAGGTGACTTTCCCAGCAAACCTGGCGTGAGTAAGAATGTACCAGACCAAGAACTGACAGTCCTTTTGGGAAACATTTAATGGAAGAATAGGATTTACCTAAAACAAAAAGACGCACGCCTTAAGAACTAAAATTTAACCAGCTCTTCCCTTTTTAAAAAGCATATTTTTTAATTAAAATTAAAATGGGTTTCTGACATAAATGGGTTTTACAAAATAAATGGGACATCCTTATTTAGGAGCCGAGGAAAATGCAAAATTAAAAAATCAATTCTTCTACATTAATATTAGAAGCCTAGGGGAAAAAAGCCGGGTAATGTAAATGTTCAGTAATAAATAAATAAATAAATAAAATAAAAAAGTAGGGCTTTATTATTTCTGGCACCCTTTTTTATTACTGGGAATCCAACCTGTCAGAGATAGGGCTAACTAGTGAATTGAAACACAATAATTGGGTAATTATGACAATGACGACAACAACAATAACAACAAAAGATTAGCTGTTGAGGCTGTTTGTGCTTATGCACAACCAGACACCTTGCAGGGTGTGGTGTCTTGGTTTGGAGGTTTACAGTCATGGTTTTGTGGAACATCCCAGTTAACTAACAAAAGAATGTGTTTAGTGCTTCTCTTCTACCTCCTAGTTCATTGCGTAGTATCTGAGCTTTTAAAAGCTTGCAAGGAGCCATCCAAGGCAAAACAATTGTTCTCTATTTGCCTGGAGTAACAGAGGAAGAAGGAGAGTCAGGAATAGGAAGAGGAAATGGAATATGTGGTTAACGGCCTTCATGAACAACTGCCTCCTTTGCCATGAAGTCAGAAGAACTGAATGGTGCCTGGCTACCGTTACCAAACATTTTGATTACAAATTCAATAGAAGAATCCTGATCTAAAGGGGGGAAAAATGCAGAACAGAATTTCTAACTCTCACGGAATCCAGATTTTCTCTAGTCATGGAGGCTGGATGAATACCCAAAACCACTGCCCTGAGACAATCTTTATACCTGAAATGAAAACTAACCCCTGAAGTCTTCTTAAAACCAAACAATTGTTTAGCTTAACTAGTAAAGAATGTCGGCCTTGAGCATTATGTTCTTCTAAGATCTATCTATAAGGGATCAAATTGATAAAAGCAATTCAAAAGATTAGATAGGAAACTTGGAGGGCAGTGAGTTTATTTTAATGGGGAGGAACAACTCAGAAACTCAGAAAAGGAGGGTGAAAATGGTTGCACAACTTGAATGTAATCAATGTCACTGAATTACACATTTAGAAACCGTCGAATTGGTGTATATTCTGCTGTGTATATTCTCTGCAACAAAATAAGTGAAGAAAAATAAAAACAATGATTGTAAAAAGAAGACAAGAGGACATAATGAGCCATAAGAAGAGGAGAAGCAATAAAATTGCAACATATCAGAGGTCAAGTAAAGTTACTGGCATAGTTAGATACTATGACGTTTCTATTAAATCTTTTTATTCACATTTTCCTTGCTCTTCACTGACATCTCTCACCACTCCTGCTTTGTTCCTTCTCCCTTCTCTTCTAGCTGTATACATTTGTTGAACCATTTCATCCTCCTCCTTCCTTGCTAACATTCCATGACTCCAGCTCAGACTCCCAAAACACAATGTCCAAAGCTGAACTCATCATCTGCTCTTCCTTCTTCATCCCCCACCCCAGATGAATGATACCATTTGCTCAGTTGACCAAGACATAAACTTAGGAGTTCAACCTTGATTCTTTCTTTCTTATCCCCAAGGCCAATGAATCAATCATCTAGTCAAAATTATTTTTCTTTAATGTCTTTCAGCCCAACATCTTCTGTCCAACTTCGATACCACATTAGTGAAGCATCTATTATCTTACAACACCCTCACAATTCTTTTCCCTGCCTTCAGGGATGCCTTTTCCCAATTCATTTTCCTTATTGCTGCTAGATCAAATGATCTGAAATGTAACTCTTGATTTTTGTGATGGTTTCACAGATATTTGTGTGTCAAAACTTATCAAAAGTAGCCATTTTAAACATGTACAGTTTACTATAGGTAAATTTAAAAAAAAAAAAAAAAGATCATTGGCATCGAGTCTGTTCCGACTCATAGCAACCCTATAGGACAGGGTATTATATCTCATTAAAGCTGTACTTAACTAAAATATCTGGTCATGTCTCTATCATTTTTAAAATTCTTCAAGATAAAGTTCAAATCATTGCATGGAACACAAGGCCCTTCATAATCAGACTCCAGCTTACCTTTCTATCCTCATTTCTTGCCACTATCCTTATACTCTATGTATACTCTGTCTGCACTAGCAATATAGGACTGCTTTTAATTCCTCAAGTGTCATGCCCCTTCTCTCCCTCCTCCTCCTCCTCCTTCCTTCTTTGTCCCCCTTCCTCTCCCTCCATCTCTCCCTAACATTTTTTTTTGTTTGTCCTTCTTCGAGGACATATCTACCCTCCTTTATTTCTCTGTTAAACAAACCCCTACTTATTCTTTAGGAGCCATGTCTTAGTCATCTAGTGCTGCTATAACAGAAATACCACAAGTGGATGGTTTTAACAAAGAGAAACTTATTTTCTCACAGTCTAGTAGTCTAGAAGTCCAAACTCAGGGCATCAGCTCCAGGGGAAGGCTTTCTCTCTCTGTCAGCCTTCTCATCAATCTTCCCCGGACTAGGAGCTTCTCCAAGCAGGGACCCCAGATTCCAAGGATGTTCTCTGCTCCCAGCACTGCTTTCTTGGTGGTATGAGGTCCCCAACTCTCTGCTTGCTTCTTTTTTCTTTTATCCCTTGTAAGATAAAAGGTGGTGTGGGCCATACCCCAGAGAAGCTCCTTTTACATTGGATCAGGGATGTGACCTTAGTAAGGGTGTTACAATCCCCCCTAATCCTCTTTAGCATAAATTACAATCACAAAATGAAGGACAACCACACAATACTGGGAATCATGGCCTAGCCAAACTGATATACATATTTTGGGGGGCTATAATTCAATCCATGACGTTCCACCCTTTGGCCACCCAAAAATCACATCCTTGTAATATGCAAAACACATTCGTCTCATCATATCATAGCAAAAGTCTTAATTCCAAGCTCAAAATCCAAAAATTCCTCTTCCTCTGTGAAATCTAGAATACAAGTTATCTTCTTCCAAAGGTACAATGGCAGAACAGGCACAAGCTAGACATTTCCATCACAAATGGGAGAAACTAGAGGAAAAAAAGGAATAACAGGCACTAAGCAAGACAGCAGAACACATTACATTAGCCCTCAAGGTTTTGAAAATAATCCTCTGTCTCTGAGACAATTTACCCAATGGCCCTGCCCTCCAGACTCTAGGTATTGGCCACACTCTCCGCATTCTGAGTGGAGGCCATTCAGCCCTGGGCTTCAGCTCTGCCTTCTAGGCCCACTGGGACTACAACTGTGCTCCCTCGGCTTTAGATACACCATTCTTCTAGTCTGGGGGAAGATTGATGAGAAGGCAGACAGAGAGAGAAAGCCTTCCCCTGAAGCTGACGCCCTGAAATTGGACTTTTAGTCTACTCTACTGTGAGGAAATAAAATTCTCTTTGTTAAAGCCATCCACTTATGCTGTTTTTGTTACAGTAGCACTAGATGACTAGGACAACCCAGTTTAAATATTAGCTTCTTTGGGAAGCTTACTATGTCCTAGGAGTATGGTTAGGTACTCCTCCTATGTGTTCCCAAAGCCCCTTAGGTATGCTTTGATCAATAAACTATAGACTGTTTACTTTTCTCCTTTCCCATTGGACCTTTAGCTCATGAGTAGAGGTTTAGTATTAATCATCCTCAAATGCTTAATTCCCAATATGTACCTGATGCATAGCTGAAAGATATTGCTTGTTAAAATAAACTGACATGTTAGAAATTGATTTATTGAATTAATTTGCACTGAATAAAAGGAAAAGTGTAATGCTGTAGATGAAGGAATTGTACTTAGTTCCTAGGAGGAATGCAAAAACAGACCAAGAAGAGACCAATGATGATAACAGAAACAGTACATAAATCATTCAAGAGACTCAGAAAAGGGTGATCCTGCCTCACTAGGTATAAAGGTCACAGCAGTGGTATTAACAAGTATGCACTCATGCTCAGATTCCTAATACCCTAGTTGATTTTTCTCTGTCTACAGAAATGTTGCAGAATAAGAAAGCATGCACAGAAGGAGTATCTATGCATATGCTATGGAATGTGTTTAGGACCACGTTTACACATGTGGAAGTGAGGACCTACATTGTGCCTGATTCCCTGTGCAGCTTCTCATATGTTAAAAGACAATAACAAAACAAAACGAACAAGTAAAGGTACTTAACCCAACATACTTTTAGATGTCGCTAAGTAAATTCAGCAGCCAAACAGACTTGGTTCTAACAGAATGAGAGAATGATTATTGAGTTAGATGAACCATTGTTCTGACAAAATAAGGCATTTCTCATTGCATTTCCTTCACAGGCATTGTGATATCACAGGAGAAATTTCTTTTGGCTGATTCTTGGATAGCATGGTTTTGAAGAATTTAGAGTGCCAGACAGTGGCAGAGTGAGGAAAATACCTCAAACACATTCAAATCCTAAAAAGGACTACAATATTCAGTAAGCCACGGATCTGCAGCTGCACTTACCCCTTTCCCTAGCCAAAGTGTTCATTTCAGCTTATTTGTGAGCTTGTTGTTTTCTTCTATGAGACCTATCTCCAAATCTACATGTAAAGAAGAGTCACAAAATAGAACTCCTTTTCAGCTCTTCTACAAAAAAATTTAAAAATACAACTTAAAATAAAGAATAATCAGTGAGAAAATAGTATTATTTATAGATAATTGTGTTGGTATATAACTTTTTTCCCAACAGGAAAACACCTATAAAGAAATATTAATTTGAAATTTCAGAGTATTTATTAATAAAAGTATATCAAGGCCATTGTCAATTGTACAAATATTTATTAAATATCCTGTGATATGCCCAGCTCAAAAAAAATAAAGGGACAGGTAGAGTCATTTCTTCCCAGGACAAGATATGTTTTATTTAGTCCCTTTCAGTCAGGAATTCTAGGCAATTTACCAAATTTCCAAGAAAAACAAAGCTTGTCTTGAATCAGTTAGTCTACAATTAAAATGTCTAATGCCATTTCAGTGCTGTTAAGACATTTTATAGGTATCATAACTTGTATGTGGCAGAAAGCACTTAGTCTGTCATATATACACTTATGTTACCAGATTTACATTGTCTTGTAAGTTAGGAGTTTTAAGTGAGTTCTACAAGTCTGTTAACAGTAGAAACTCCATTCCAACTCTGGAAAACTTATCGTAATGTTTCAATACCTGCAACCTTGTCTTTTTGCAATTCAGAGATACGTCTCATGCATGAAAATTCAAAAAAGACAGTGGTGGATGAGTATATAGGAAATTTATAACACTCATAGAAAATGATCAATTCTAAATATCAAAATTTTAGAGCTATTTTTCATGGGTAGGTTAATTGCGCTAATACTTAATTTCCCATGGATTTTACGTTAACTGTTATATAATCTTTGAATATGATGCTCAATATCAGACTTATGTACAACATTCTCTACTTTAAAAATTTTGATCTTATCCTAGCTCCCTTGAAAGCTACGTCTATGCCAATTCATTGAAACCTCAGCTGGCAATCTCCTTGCCTTTAACTTCCCAAGAGAGGAATCCTAACAAGGGATTAGAAGACACTATATAGACTGCTTCTATCCCACCAATGCATGGAGCACTAATGTGGACCAGGCAATGTGTTCAGGATACAAAAATAAATAAATTCATGACTCTACTATAAAGAAAAGTATATCCTAAGGGAAAGACAAATGAATAAATGATTAGATGAACTTACTAATCAATGAAATACAATGTCATAAATTCAGTAATATAGAAATGAACAAGGTACAGTATTAGCAGAGGGGAGGAAATAATAAAATCTACGTGAATAAGGGTGGTGAGTTAGCACAGACTGGGGCTAAATATTGTAGAATGATTTGATAATAACTGACAACAAAGAAAATCAGGGGAGAGCAAAGACAGAAGCAAGATACAAGCCAAGTACAAAATAAAAACATAACAAATATGGTATATCTGAAAATTCTCAAGAATTTCGTTACTGCTGAAGTTTAAGATTTATGTGAGGAGTCAAATCAGATGAAGATTAGGAGGAGATGAAAGTGAGCACCGGAAAATTGCCACTGTAATAGTTCAGGTGAGCAATGAAAAGGCCCTAAGTCCTTGAAGAGGCAAAAGGGATGAAAAGTAAGGAGTAGATTTAAGAGATATTTAAAAGATGGAATTAACAGGATGTAGGTTTTTGGGTTTAGGGAGTTACAAAAAGAATAGAGTCAAGGATGACTGCCAGGTGTCTGGGTTGGTCATCCAGATAAATAATGTTGAGAGATTGAGAATGCTGGTAAATAAAAATGAGTATCATTTTGGACAAGTTGAACTATAAATGGGCATGTTTTATAGGCAATTATATATATGGGTCTAGAGCTCAAAAAAGAGAGGAAGAGGTTTTGATTAAAATAAGGATTTGAAATCAGCAAAAATCTATGTGGTAGCTAAAGTTATATGAGCAAATGACATAAAAAAAAAAAAAAAAAGGAAAAGTTTGTTTTAAAAAAGAAGGCTGAAGATCGAACCCTGAAGGACAATAACATTTACAAGGTGGGCAAATCCATTAAAGACAAAAAAGTATAGTCAGAGCAGGAATAAAAGAGAATAGGAGAGAATGGAGTCACAGAGGCCAGGATAGGGGCTGTCCAGGTAGTGCTCAATTATTTTAAATGCAATTAAATCCAATGGGACCAAAACCAAAAAACCAAACCCATTGTCGTCAAGTCAATTCTGACTCATAGTGGCTCTAGAGGACAGAGTAGAACTGCCCCATAGTGTTTCCAAGAGCAGCTGGTAGATTCAAACTGATGATCTTTTGGTTAGCAGCAGAGCTCTTAACCACTGCACTACCAGGGCTCTAATCCAATTGGAAGGGAGTGAATAATACATGTTGAGAACTTACATCATGCCAGGCACTGTGTTAGGTTTGTTACATACATGTTACCTCATTGTATCCTTGTTTAGCTCATTTTGAGCTCATTTGAAAAGATGGAAAGATTAAAGCTCAGAGAGATTCACAACTTTCCCAAGGACACATAGCCCAAAAGTGGCCAAGTTGCTCCCTCTGCTCTACAACATTGCATTTACTGGGTTTTGCAATAAGGGTTAGTTGGAGACAATGTAAACCAGGGACTAACACTTGATTTCAGATTATCGAGTTAGTGGTTCTCAGAGCTTTGTTCCTGGACTAGTAGCATCAGCATCACCTGGAAACATTCTACAAATGCAAATTCTTGTACCCATCCCCAACCTATGAATCAAAAACTACAGGGTGGAATCCAACAATCTGTCTTTGAACAAGTTCAGGTGATTTTGATGCACACTACAGTTTGAGAACCACTAATTAGAGGAAACATTTAGGCAATTACAGAAATCTCCTGAAGTGGCATTCCAGCCCAGTTTTCTCCTCTGCTATCGTTACACTTGTTAGTCGAGTTGGCTCCAACTCATGGCAACCTTATGTATAATGAAATGAAACATTGCTCGGTTCTGCACCATCTTCACAATTGTTGGTGTGTCTGGGCACTTGCTACAACTATTGTGTCAATCATTACACTAAATAAGCTCTAAGGACATCATTTGTGGTATTGTATCATAAAAGAAAATAAAGGATTTCTATAGAAGACAACTGTCCTCAAATTTTCTCAAATTTTAATGTGCATATGGATCACCTGAGGATCATGTTAAAATGCAGACTGCAATGCAGTAGGTCCAGCAAAGGCCTCAGAGTCTATATGTCTGACAAGGTCCTCAATGACACTGATGCTGTGGTGCTGAGGACCACACTTTGAATGGCAAGGCTATACCCCATGTCCTATAGAACACAAAGTTGTATTCTATGGACAAAAAATTTCTAAATCTTTATAAATCCAACAGAATGTTTCAGTAGGCTACACTGGAAAATTCAAGAAAAACAAGGCAGAGAATTAGTGTTGGAAAAATCATTAGAGTAGAACTGCCCTTAAAATTCCCCCAAACAGATTACTCTTTTTTTCAAGATCACAGGGAAGAAATTCCCTAAATCCCTCAGCCACACACTTCTCTAACAAAGTTTTTTCCTTCTATCCAACCCAAGTCCTCTGGCTGCAACGTATGTTCAACTTCTTGCTCCAGCCTCAGTAGAGAGGAAAAACAGCTGACTCTGGTCTGCTTTAACTGTGTCCTTTCAATCCAAGTTGGCCTAAGTCATAATTAGTTCAGGCTTTGCACCTCGACAGACTAAGCTAATGATTTCATTTGATTGCCTGAGGGAATGACAGATGCCTTACCATTATATCTGACCACAAGCTGCTAAGACCCATTCAAGAAGGTGTTTTAGTAGCTTAATCACTGTGTTCCTTCAAAAATCCAAGGTAACCAAAAAACTAAACAAACTCAACAAACAGCTGAGAGTGTTGAGATACAAGAGAGGCTATGTGACAAATGTTCATCACGTTCACCAAATGCGACTCCATTAGAGTAATTATTGCTTTGTTAACTTTCACTTATAGCTCAAGATCAAATCTGATGGCACCATTTAACTCTTTGCTGCAATATGCAAATATATCTTTCCACTTAGAAACAAAAGAAAAATCTCTGCAAAAAATAGTTTACTGCTTTATTTGTTGTGTGGTGAACACACAAGGCTTTCACTGAAGATCTCAGTGCCAGAGTACAAGCGACCTATGATAAAGAAAACAGGGTGACACTTCCTCAGTGGACTTTGGCCACTCTCCCAAGTTTCTTATTTTTTCCATTTTTTGATGCATTTATTAAGTATCTCTTGGTTACTTGGACCATTCCTGATGCTAAGGGAAATTCATTTCAATAGATATTTAGCAAAATAGTGAGTGTAGTAGGGAGTCAGATGAGGCAAGGATAGATGAAATATAGCCCTGCCCTTACAAAAACTGTCACTTGAGTATTAGCGGCAACAGAGTGTAGCAGTCAAGAGTGGCCCCAGAGCCACACTCCCTGGGTTCAAATCTCAGCTCTGCCACTTGCTGTCTGGGCAAGTTACATAATCATCCTCAACCTCAATTTCCCTGTCTCTTTAAAAACAAGGGGACAAGGCAAAGATAGTAGCTTCTTCACAGCAGTGTGATAGCAATTCATTCGCTGACCTTTGGGAAGTGCCTAGAAGACAATCTGGTACATCATAAATGTTTCTTTTTTTTTTTTTTTTTAATGTAGATAATAAAGGAGTCCTTCGGTAGTACAAATGGTTAGCATACTTGGCTGCTAACCAAAGGCTAGAGCTACAAGTCCAGCCAGAGGTTCTTTGGAAGAAAGGCCTGGTGATCTACTTGCAAAATTTCAGCCATCAAATGCTATGGAGTTCTGCTCTGACAGAGAAAATCTTCCCTCTTTACCTCCAGGGGTCCAGTACCTGAACTGGGCATCCCTTTTACCCACAAACTTCTGTTCCATTCTCTTCCTCTCTATTGCTCTTTTCTCCTCTGATCCCTCTCTCCCCAGAAAACTTTTCTAGTGATGGAGATGGGGAATCTCTCCCTCTTCAAACCCTCTAATATTTTGGTTAAACTCTGAAATTCACTCCCCTCTCCTGAAGGCTTCATATTTTGGAAACTAAAGTCAGGAAGATTTCTTTGTGTGTGCTTTCCATGCCATCACATTCTTCCTTGGAGGCAAGGTGCATTTGATTACCTTGCTGCTTCAGTGGGAGAAAGGGAAATAAAAGTAATTTAACTGCACAGCTGAAAGGTTGGCTGTTCGAACCCACCAGGCTGCTCTGCGGGAGAAAGATGTGGCAGTCTGCTTCCGTAAAGATTTCAGCCTTGGAAACTCTGTGAGGCAGTTCTACTCTGTCCTACAGGGTCGCTATGAGTTGGAATCAATTCAATGACGATGGGTTCATTTGGCGGTACAGAAATGCTATCCAGAAACAGACATGTGCACAAATAACAACAGTGCTAGGCAGCATGTCCTAGCCGCTGTAAAGAAAGGGTGTAGAAGGAATTACAGGGAATTTGAAGGACGAGATCACTCTAAGTAGAGCAGAGGGTAGATCAGGGAAGGCTCAGGAGGATGCAGAATTTAAGAATTTGACCTGCCATGAGGAATTTGACAGGCAGAGATGAGTAGTAGAACTTCTCACATAGGGTTTGGGCAAACACTCTAACCCAGGAAAATCTATTGTGTTTTTTATGGAAGGTAAGTAATGCAATTTGAAACCTTGAAATACCCTACTTGTCTATAAGAAGCTTCAACTTAGAATAAACTATTGGAATCGTATGATTATTTCACATAGGGATAACCACAAATTACCCCTAATCAGTAAAAATATATATATATATACACGTGTGTGTGTGTTTGTGTGTGTATACGTATATATTGTGTGTATATATATACACTCACACACACACATATATATATATATATATATTTTTTTTTTTACATTGTTGAAAACAGCCTTCTAAGGACTCCAGAATAAATCAGGCTATAAAGGAGTCAAAAATGATTCTGGAAAAGCTTTTCTGTCAGTCAGTTTGACACATGTGCTCATTAATTTAAAAGAACCAAGCCCCATTTGGTGGTTGTAAGAATTAAACTTTACTATGTTAGACCATCATGCTTTATTTTAAGGTTACAGAAAAAGAATTTAAAACTCTTATTCCCACTAGTCCTCTACTGCCGAGCACAACATCTTCCAGACACAACCTAAGGGAATTGACTCATGCGTAATAAATGATTTTTCATTATGACCACTGCATCTTTCTGACCCCAGGGGCTCTGCGCAGCATGTGGTACTTCAACATTACAAGTAGTGCAGTTTAGTTCTTCCTAAAAATACATGGCGGTGTATGCTCTCACTGGTCAGTTTGTCCTGTCATTTCACTTGGATGCTAAAGTTCTCTCTATGCTTTGTTCTCTTCCAGGCATTTATCAGAACACTTTTTATAGGATCAGAATTCAATCTTAGTTCATTTTTGTAATGGAATAAGTAAATGGGGATTCTAAAGAAGATGAAAGGTTTCCAGGTTAGGGGAAAAATCTGCATTGACCCAAGAAATACATTAAAATACTATGTTATTTGCAAACATAATTCAATGTATGATTGTAGCTAGAGGAGAGCAATGATAATGATTTTGTAAAACTGGTCTAATCTGAAAAAAATGCATTTGCCGCAATAATGGTCTTTTTGGGTTTTTTTTTTTTTTTTTTTCTGTAACTTAGGACAAACTTGACATTCATCTGCCATCGTCAGATCTTGTGGGATTTTCACTGTACTAGTTTTATCACTTTATCATATTTTCAGATCTTAAGCCCAGCCTATTAGCAAATCCTTCTGAAGATTAATAAAGATGAAATGCTTGGGGAGATACAATCTAAGATTCTGAAAATAAACAGGAAAACTGTTTCACTGGTAAATCCTTTACTTAAAGCTGAAGGAATTGCCTGATAAGCTAATTTTTTTAATGGAGAAAATTCTGCTTTTAAAATATAATTTCTTTCTCAGTTACCTCTTGTAATGGATTGAATTGTGTACCCAAAAAATATGTATCAATTTAGCTGGGCCATGATTCCCAGTATTATATGGTTGTCCTCCATTTTGTGATTGTAATTTTTTTTTTTCTGGGTGGTCGCATTTTTTTTTTTAAATAATTTTTATTGTGCTTTAAGTGAAAGTTTACAGATCAAGTCAGTCTCTCACATATAAACTTATATACACCTTACTAAAAAAAAACATACTACATACTCCCAATTACTCTCCCGCTAATGAGTCAGCCCACTCCCTCCTTCCAGTCTCTCCATTCGTGACCATTTTGCCACTTTCTAACCCTCTCTGCCCTCCCATCTCCCCTCTAGACAGGAGATGCCAACTCAGTCTAAAGTATCCACCTGATACAAGTAGCTCACTCCTCGTCAGCATCTCTCTCCAACCCATTGTCCAGTCCCTTCCATGTCTAATGAGTTGTCTTCGGGAATAGTTCCTATCCAGGGACAACAGAAGGTTTGGGGACCATGACTGCTGGGATTCCTCTAGTCTCAGTCAGACCATTAAGTCTGGTCTTTTTATGAGAATTTGGGGTCTGCATCCCACTGTTCTGCTCCCTCAGGGGTTCTCTGTTGTGCTCCCTGTCAGGGCAGTCATCAGTTCTGGCCGGGCACCATCTAGTTCTTCTGGTCTCAGGATGATGTAAGTCTCTGGTTCATGTGGCCCTCTCTGTCTCTTGGGCTCACAGTTATCATGTGACCTTGGTGTTCTTCACTCTCCTTTGATCAAGGTGGGTTGAGACCAATTGATGCATCTTAGATGGCCGCTTGTTAGCATTTAAGACCCCAGACACCACACTTCAAAGTGGGATGCAGAATGTTTTCTTAATAGAATTTATTTTGCCACTTGACTTAGATGTCCCCTGAAGCCATAGTCCCCAAACTCCCACCCTTGCTCCGCTGACCTTCGAAGCATTCAGTTTATCCAAGAAACTTCTTTGCTTTTGGTCCAGTCCAGTTGAGCTGACCTTCCATGTGTTGAGTATTGTCCTTCCCTTCACCTAAAGCAGTTCTTATCTACTAATTAATCAGTAAAAAAAACCTCTCCTACCCTCCCTCCCTCACCCCCTCATAACCACAAAAGAATGTGCTCTTCTCAGTTTATACTATTTCTCAAGATCTTATAATAGTGGTCTTATACAATATTTGTCCTTTTGCATCTGACTAATTTCGCTCAGCATAATGCCTTCCAGGTTCCTCCATGTTATGAAATGTTTCACAGATTCCTCACTGTTCTTTATCGATGCTTAGTATTCCATTGTGGAAATATACCATAATTTACTTATCCATTCATCCGTTGGTGGACACCTTGGTTGCTTCCATCTTTTTGCTAGTGTAAACAGAGCTGCAATAAACATGGGTGTGCATATATCTGTTCTTGTAAAGGCTCTTATTTCTCTAGGGTATATTCCAAGGAGTGGGATTCCTGGGTTGTATAGCAGTTCTATTTCTAACTTTTTAAGGAAACGCCAGATAGATTTCCAAAGTGGTTGTACCATTTCACATTCCCACCAGCAGTGTATAAGAGTTCCAATCTCTCCGCAGCCTCTCCGACATTTATTATTTTGTGTTTTTTGGATTAATGCCAGCCTTGATGGAGTGAGATGGAATCTCATCTTTTTTTTTTTTTTTTTTTTTTAATGGCTAATGATAGAGAATATTTTCTCATGTATCTGTTAGCCACCTGAATATCTTCTTTAGTGAAGTGCGTGTTCGTATCCTTTTCCCAATTTTTAATTGGGTTGTTTGTCTTTTTGTGGTTGAGTTTTAAAAGAGTCATATAGATTTTAGAGATCAGGCGCTGGTCGGAGATGTCATAGCTGAAAATTCTTTCCCAATCTGTAGGTGGTCTTTTTACTCTTTTGGTGAAGTCTTTAGTTGAGCATAGGTGTTTGATTTTTAGAAGCTCCCAGTTATCTGGTTTCTTTTTGTCATTTTTAGTAATCTTTTGTATTCTGTTTATGCCTTGTATTAGGGCTCCTAAGGTTGTCCCTATCTTTTCTTCCATGATCTTTATCGTTTTAGTCTTTATGTTTAGGTCTTTGATCGGCTTGGAGTTAGTTTTTGTGCACGGTGTGAGGTATGGGTCCTGTTTCATTTTTTTGCAAATGGATATCCAGTTATGCCAGCACCATTTGTTAAAAAGACTATCTTTTCCTCAATTAACTGACACTGGGCCTTTGTCAAATATCAGCTGCTCATATGTGGATGGATTTATATCTGGGTTCTCAATTCTGTTCCATTGGTCTATGTGCCTGTTGTTGTACCAGTACCAGGCTGTTTTGACTACTGTGGCTGTATAATAGGTTCTAAAATCAGGTAGAGTGCAGCCTCCCACTTTCTTCTTCTTTTTCAGTAATGCTTTACTTATCCGAGGCTTCTTTCCATTCCATATAAAGTTGGTGATTTGTTTCTCCATCACATTTAAAAACGTCATTGGAATATGGATCGGAAGTGCATTGTATATATAGATGGCTTTTGGTAGAATAGACATTTTTACTGTGTTAAGTCTTCCTATCCATGAGCAAGGTATGTTTTTCCACTTATGTAGGTCCCTTTTAGTTTCTTGCACTAGTACTTTGTAGTTTTCTATGTATAGGTCTTTTACATCTTTGGTAAGATTTATTCCTAAGTATTTTATCTTCTTGGGGGCTACTGTGAATGGTATTGATTTGGTGATTTCCCCTTTGATGTTCCTTTTGTTGATGTAGAGGAATCCAAGTGACTTTTGTATGTTTATCTTGTAACCTGAATCTCTGCTGAACTCTTCTGTTAGTTTCAGTAGTCTTCTTGAGGATTCCTTAGGGTTTTCTGTGTATCAGATCATGTCATCTGCAAATAGAGATAATTTTACTTCTTCCTTGCCAATCCGGATGCCCTTTATTTCTTTGTCTAGCCTAATTGCTCTGACTAGGACCTCTAGCACAATGTTGAATAAGAGCTGTGATAAAGGGCACCCTTGTATAAAAAAAAAAAAAAGTATAGATGCCCTTTATTATGTTGAGGAATTTTCCTTCAATTCCTATTTTGCTGAGAGTTTTTATCATGAATGGGTGTTGGACTTTGTCAAATGCCTTTTCTGCATCAATTGATAAGATCATGTGGTTTTTGTCTCTTGTTTTATTTATATGGTGGGTTACATTAATGATTTTTCTAATATTGAACCAACCTTGCATACCTGGTATAAATCCCACTTGGTCGTGGTGGATTATTTTTTTGATGTGTTGTTGAATTCTATTGGCTAGAATTTTGTTGAGGATTTTTGCATCTATGTTCATGAGGGATATAGGTCTGTATGTGGGTGGGTTATAGGCCCGTAATTATCTTTTTTTGTGGTGTCTCTACCTGGTTTTGGTATCAGGGATATGCTGGCTTCATAGAATGAGTTAGGTAGTATTCCATCAATTTTCTATGCTTTGAAATACCGTTAGTAGCAGTGGTGTTAACTCTTCTCTGAAAGTTTGGTAGAACTCTGCAGTGAACCCGTCCAGGCCAGGGCTTTTTTTTTGTTGGGAGTTTTTTGATTACCGTTTCAATCTCTTTTTTTGTTATGGGTCTATTTAGTTGTTCTACTTCTGAATGTGTTAGTTTAGGTAGGTAGTGTTTTTCTAGGAATTCATCCATTTGTTCTAGGTTTGCAAATTTGTTAGAGTACAATTTTTCGTAATAATCTGATATGATTCTTTTAATTTCAGTTGGGTCTGTTGTGATATGGTCCATCTCGTTTCTTATTCGGGTTATTTGTTTCCTTTCCTGTTTTTCTTTAGTCAGTCTAGCCAATGGTTTATCAATTTTGTTAATTTTTTCAAAGAACCAGCTTTTGGCTTTGTTAATTCTTTCAGTTGTTTTTCTGTTCTCTAATTCATTTAGTTCAGTTCTAATTTTTACTATTTGTTTTCTTCTGGTACCTGATGGATTCTTTTGTTGCTCACTTTCTATTTGTTCAAGTTGTAGGGACAGTTCTCGGATTTTGGCTCTTTCTTCTTTATGTATGTGTGCATTTATTAATATAAATTGACCTCTGAGCACTGCTTTTGCTGTGTTCCAGAGGTTTTGATAGGAAGTGTTTTCATTCTCGTTGCATTCATGAATTTCTTTATTCCCTCCTTAATGTCTTCTATAACCCAGTTTTTTTGAGCAGGGTATTGTTCAGTTTCCAAGTATTTGATTTCTTTTCCCTGATTTTTCCGTTATTGATTTCTACTTTTATGACCTTGTAGTCTGAGAAGATGCTTTGTAATATTTCGATGTTTCGGATTCAGCAAAGGTTTGTTTTATGACCTAATATGTGATCTATTCTAGAGAATGTTCCACGTGCGCTAGAAAAAAAAGTATACTTTGCAGCTGTTGGGTGGAGTGTTCTATATAAGTCTATGAGGTCAAGTTGGTTGATTGTAGCAATTAGGTCTTCCGTGTCTCTGTTGAGTTTCTTACTGGAAGTCCTATCCATCTCCGAAAGTGGTGTGTTGAAGTCTCCTACTATAATTGTGGAAGTATCTATCTCACTTTTCAGTTCTGTAAAAGTTTGTTTTATGTATCTTGCAGCCCTGTCATTGGGTGCATAAATATTTAATATGGTTATATCTTCCTGGTAAATTGTCCCTTTAATCATTACGTAGTGTCCTTCTTTATCCTTTGTGGTGGATTTAACTTTGAAGTCTATTTTGTCAGAAATTAATATTGCCACTCCTGCTCTTTTTTGCTTGTTGTTTGCTTGATATATTTTTTTTCCATCCTTTGAGTCTTAGTTTGAGTCTCTAAGTCTAAGGTGCATCTCTTGTAGGCAGCATATAGACGGATTGTGTTTCTTTATCCAGTCTGAGACTCTCTGTCTCTTTATTGGTGCATTTAGTCCATTTACTTTCAGCGTAATTATAGATAAGTATGAGTTTAGTGCTGTCATTTTGATGCCTTTTTGTGTGTGTTGTTGACAATTTCATTTTTCCACTTACTTTTTTGTGCTGAGACGTTTTTCTTTGAAAATTGTGTGTTCCTCATTTTCATAGTATTTGACTTTATGTTTGCTGAGTCATTACGTTTTTCTTGGTTTTTATTTTGAGTTATGGAGTTGTTATACCTCTTTGTGGTTACCTTAATATTTACCCCTATTTTTCTAAGTAAAAACCTAACTTGTATCGTCCTATAGCACCTTGTTTTCCTCTCCAAATGGAAGATCTAGACCTCCCGTATTTAGTCCCTCTTTTTGATTTTTGTGATCTTTTACATAATGACTTCAATGATTCCCTGTTTTGAGCATTTTTTTCTTTTTCAAATTAATCTTACTTTGTTTTTGTGATTTCCCTATTTGAGTGGATATCAGGATGTTCTGTTCTGTGACCTTGTATTGTGTTGGTATCTGATATTATTGATTTTCTGACAAAACAATTTACTTTAGTGATTCTTTTAGCTTTGGTTTGGTTTTTGCAAATTCTCTAAGCTTGTGTCTATCTGTAAATGTTTTAATTTCACCTTCATATTTGAGAGAGAGTTTTGCTGGATATATGATCCTTGGCTGGCAGTTTTTCTCCTTCAGTGCTCTATATACGCCATCCTATTGCCTTCTTGACTGCATGGTTTCTGCTGAGTAGTCTGAACTTATTCTTATTGATTCTCCTTTGTAGGAGACCATTCTTTCATCCCTGGCTGCTTTTAAAATTTTCTCTTTATCTTTGGTTTTGACAAGTTTGATGATAATATGCCTTGGTGATTTTCTTTTTGGGTCAATCTTATATGGGTTTCAATGAGCATCTTGGATAGATATCCTTTTGTCTTTCATGAAGCCAGGGAAGTTTTCTGCCAACAGATCTTCAACTATTCTCTCAGTATTTTCTGTTATCCCTCCCTGTTCTAGAACTCCAATCACACGCATGTTATTCTTCTTGATAGAGTCCCACATGATTCTTAGGGTTTCTTCATTCTTTTTAATTCTGTATCTGATTTTTTATATTGGTGTCAATTGCCTTATCCTCCATCTCCCCCACTCTGCATTCCAGTTGCTCGATTCTGCTCCTCTGACTTCCTTTTGAACTGTCTAATTCTGTAATTTTACTGTTAATCTTTTGGATTTCTGAATGCTGTCTCTCTATGGATTCTTGTAGCTTATTAATTTTTCCACTATGTTCTTGAATAATCTTTTTGATTTCTTCAACTGCTTTATCAGTGTGTTCCTTGGCTTTTTCTGTAGATTGCCTTATTTCATTTCTGAGGTCATGCCTGATGTCTTGAAGCATTCTGTATATTAGTTTTTTATATTCTGCATCTGGCAATTCCAGGATTGTACCTTCATTTGGGAAAGATTTTGATTCTTTCATTTGGGGAGTTGCAGAAGCAATCATGGTCTGCTTCTTCACATGGTTTGGTATCGACTGCTTCTCCGAGCCATCTATAAGATATCGTAATGATTTATTTTATATTTGCTCATTGAGTCTTATCTTGTTTTGTTTTCTTTCAATATACGCAGATGGGCTACTAGATTGCGCTGTCTTGATTGTTGTAGACTTTGAATCACTTATGTCCTATTACAAGGTGGTTTGGGCTGTTACCAGATATATAAGCCTAACGGTCCATTCACTATTCTTGAATAGAATCAGCTTAGGTGTTCTGATTTTGGGTCACCAAGTGTGTGGTGTAGACTGTCACCTATTAACTTAGAGGAGTGGTGGTGACACTTGTGTGCACCAGATTCTAGTAGCAGCAGGGGGTCACACTCCAGGGGGGGCAGGATGCTGACAGCCTTCCCCCACATGCCAGTGAGGTAGGTGTGTCTCTATTCCTAAAGCACTTTGGTGGGTGGGCTCTGCAGCTGTACCTTAGGCACCCAATGCTTGTACCTCTAAAGACTGGTAGGTGTCAACATCCTCAGGCCCCTTTGGCAGGTGGCTAGGTGGCTTGGGTGGAGCTTCAGCCCTCAGTTCCCGGTTGTGGATCAGTGAGGGCTCTGTTTAATAGGTAGAGATATCAGACCCGGAAAACTTGTCTTTCCAGTGATCTGCTAAAACAATTACAGTCAAATCTCTATCAGAATTGCCTTTGCATTATAATAGCCACCTTGTTCCCTGTAGGGATGAAGGCCAAAGACTGTGGATCTCATATGCTTGTCTGTAACTGGTTCTGTATTTTTATTCCAGTTTAGGGAAGTCAAGAAAGGATTTTTCATCCCTGGGATTTTAGTAGCTGCTTCTCTCATGCCAGGAGAATGGGTTAGGAAAAAAAAAAAACACAGAGCACTTAACTCCCTGGCCCAGGAAATTCCAACGTTAATGAAGCCGCCTAGGGCAGGAAGGGGAGGGATCAGATAGATAGGAGAGAGTAGCACCCAGCAATATAGACAAAGTGACTTATCTTGCTTGGTGATGACTGTTTTATCTGAGGCTCCCGAGGCGTGTAGCCTGTGTGCGCTGGCTGGGTCGAGACTGCCCCCGAGGGTCTGGCCCGCTTCCTGTGCTTGTGCTGTCTCAGAAGCCGTGGTCAGCAACTCCGCTCCCAATCCAAAGCCCAGCGCCAAGGTTCCCCGGCTGGGACGCCACATTCCAGGCTCCAAAACCAGTCGCTGCCTCCCGGTGACTTCTCCTCCTGTCAGCCACGTCATTGCACTGCCTGTCTGTGCTGGCTGGGCTTTCCCCAAGGTCACTTCGGGGGGGTAGGGCTGCCTCCCGTGTTTGTGCCATCTCAGGAAGCCATGCTCAGCTCCCCTGCGCCCAGTCCAAAGCCTGGCGCCAAGGTTTTCTGACTGGGACGCTGGCTCCAGGCTCCAAAAACCATCGTTCCTTCCCTGCAGTTGCTCATTCTCTCTTTAGCCCCATCAGTGTGCAGCCTGCTTGTGCTGGCTGAGTCTCTACTGAGGTTACCCCAAGGGGCTAGGGGTTAGGGCTGTGTCCTGTGCCTGCCCCGCCTCAGCAAGCTGCAATCAGCCCTGCCACTCGACACCAGCAAACCGCAAGGGCTCAAGGCTGTGGCGCAGGATGCCAGTTCCAGAGGCAGTTGGTGCTTCAGGACACAGCTTTTCGCTACCCTGTCACTCAGGTCAACTCTTTAGATCTGTTTGATGATCAGGGTTCGTAGATTGTCATGTATGTGATCGATTCACTTGTTTTTCCGAGTCTTTGTTGCAAGAGGGATCCCAGGTAACTTCTACCTAGTCAGCCATCTTGGCCCTGCCTCTTTGATTGTAATTTTATGTCCAAAAGGATTAGGGTGGAATTTTAATGCCAGCCTTTACACAGGTTACATCCCTGATCCAAGATAAAGGGAGTTTCCCTGGGGTGTAGCCTGTACCATGTTTTATCTCAAGAGATAAAAGAAAAGGAAAGCAAGCACAGAGTTGGGGACCTCATACCACCATGAAAGCAGCACCAGAAGCAGAGCGTGTCCTTCAGACACAGGGTTCCTGGGCCTAAGAAACTTCTCGGCCAGGGGAAGATTGAGGACAAGGACCTTCCTCCAAAGCCCACAGAAAGACAGAGCCTTCCCCTGGAGCCGACGCCCTGAATTTGGGCTTGTGACTTACTAGACTGTGAGAAAATAAATTTCTCTTTGTTAAAGCCATCCACTTGTGGTATTTCTGTTATGGCAGCACTAGATAAGCAAGACACCTCTATCTCTAAAAACTAGACTTAGACTTAGAAAGTTCCTAGATTTATCTCTCTCCCTAGCACTATAACATATTCTTTCAAAATAATAACAAGGGTGAAGAAAATAAACACTACATCATAAGTCTAAACACTAAAATGAAATTAAGTATTTCTAAATGAGAGTTGAACATGAGGTACATACACATGAATAGGCTCTGCCTCCACTTTATTTCATCTGTTGTGGAATTTTTATCAAGGAGGCTATGATTGTAGAAAATGCATTTTGTTCAGTGTGGTATTAGAAAAGAATGTGAGAGTAAATACAGGGATAGATTGTTGGCCCTCTTGTAGTCCACAAAAAGAAATCTATGCTCAGGGTACAAAGTAATTTTGTGTATGCATGTATGCATGACTGACTCAAAACTTGTTGTTGTTAGGTGTCGTTAAGTCAATTCCTACTCGTAGCAACCCTATGTACAACAGAACAAAACACTGCCTGGTCCTGTACCATCCTCACAATCTTTGCTATGTTTGAGCCCATTGTTGCAGCCACTGTGTCAGTCCATTTCATTGAGGGTCTTCTGCGTTTTTGCTGATCCTCCACTTTACCAAGAATGATGTCCTTCTCCAGGGACTGGTCCCTCCTGATAACATGTCCACAGTACATGAGATGAAGTCTCACCATCCTTGATTCCAAGAAGCACTCTGTCTGTATTTCTTCCAAAACAGACTTATTCATTCTCCTGGCAGTCCATGGTATATTCAAAATTTTTCACCAACACCATAATTCAAAGGCATCAATTCTTCTTCAGTCTTCATTATTCATTGTCCAGGTTTTGCATGCACATGAAGAAGTGATTGAAAATATCATGGCTTAGGTCAGGTGTACCTTATTCCTCAAAGTGACAACTTTGCTTTTTAACACTTTAAAGAGTTCTGTTGCAGTAGATTTGCCTAACGCAATATGTCATTTGACTTCTTGACCGCTGCTTTCACGGACATTGATCATGAATCCAAGTAAAATGAAAGCCTTGACAACTTCAATCATTTCTCCGTTTACCATGATGCTGCTTATTGCTCCAGTTGTGAAGATTTTTGTTTTCTTTATATTGAGGTGTAATACATACTGAAGGTTGTAACGTTTGATTATCAGTGAGTGCTTCAAGTCCTCTTCACTTTCAGCAAGCAAGGTGTGTCATCTGCATATCTCGGGTTATTAATGAGTCTTCCTCCAAATCTGATGCCCCGCTCTTCTTCATATAGTCCAGCTTCTCAAATTATTTGGATTATTTTCTCAGCATACAGACTGAATAAGTATGGTGAAAGGATACAACCCTGATGCACACCTTTCCTGATTTTAAACCATGCAGTATCCCCTTGTTCTGTTCAAAAGACTACCTCTTGGTCTTTGTATAGGTTCCTCATGAGCACACTTAGGTATTCTAGAACTCCCATTCTTCTCATGGCCCTACTGGTATTTTAAATACCAGTGGCATAGCTTCCCACATCACAGCAATACGCAAGCCACCACTGTATGACAAACTGACAGAAAAGTGATGGGATTCAAACCTTAACCAAAAATAACAGTAACTGAACATATAGTTTGTATCTAGGATTGTGCATTTCCCAATTCTTTTAATGGTATCTGGTCAAAGAGATAATCAAGTTACCATTCTACAATTCTATAAATTGGAAACACAGATAATACATATCACTGCTTCCTCTTCTACCTTCCAGGGTCTCCAGTATAGACCTCGGGTACCTTGAAGAAAAGTATATTTAGTATTTAAGTATAAACAAAGTAAGCAGCGGTACTGCTTCTTTCTTAAAACTTTTAAGGTTGCCTAGATTCTGCCATCATCAAAACACTACCAGCCTGAAATCTTCCTAACCATGTGAGAGTAAGACAATGAATATTTGAATATTAATCTTCTGTTCTTTCTCTCTATTCCCTTTTCTACCTTTTGTAAATGCGGATCTTTCATTTGTACTACCAAAAATCATAGAAAATAGCCACTGATCAGTTTCTTCCCGAAGAAACCCAGAAATTCCAATCTGTATTGGTCCCTAACATGCTGATTTACACAGGGGCATAGAAGGAACTTACCTTACAGGACAAAAAGAAAAGAAAAAGTGAAAACATTTCTGTTTTCCTTAAGTTACCCATTATAAGGACAATCTCCAAATTACTTTAGCTTCTTTTAATTTCATTTCCCTTTAATTATGTATATACGTATTATTATTACTCTTCTTTAAGCTTTAGTGTGTATCCCATTATTCCAAAATTCTGCAAAAAAAGTTTAAAAGTTTTATATCACTTCAACCTGATTTTGTTTTGTAAACACAGAATGACAGAGATGCAGGGGACTCATTTGTGATGTTATGATTTCCTGAATTTCTACACTTTGGTCTTATCAGTTACAAGTATCTCTGATTCACCTTGCGTCTAGCACTGCTTCCATTCATGGAGGACACAGAGAAGTATTCATGTCTTCATTACAAAAAAAAAAAATGCAAAATCAAGCTGGTGTGATATGACTTGCATTTCTGACACCATTACAAACAAAGAACACATAGCAGTGTTAAATAAAATTTTGTGGTCTCAGCTTTTCCTACAGAATGAGGATTCCCCGGAGGTCCTTGCTTGCTCGCTCTTTGCTTGCTTGTTTTACGTGGACATCAGACTGTCTTTTTGATGACTACATAAAGTTCATGTGGCAATTAGGGTAGTTTCTTGTACCTTCATTTTCGATTCATCAGGGCAGTTTTTGCTGGCAAAGGCATGAATACTGGATAATACAGTGACAACATATGGTTATGGTGAACACTTTTCCACCAAACCCTATTACACCTATTCTGACTTCTTAACCAGCTGTTATTGCTGATGTTTAGAACATGTAAAGGTTTTACTGTACACACCCTCCTCCAAGTAAGCTCTGTTCCTTTTTTTTTTCTAGTCCTTTGCTTCTTTTCCACTCTTTTTCCCTCTGAGAAACTTCTCATTCCCTTACTAAGTGGCTGCACTTTATCGCTCTTCTCTCTTATCATCTGCCTTCTGTCACACCCCAGCTGGGAACCGATTGAGGGAAAAAAGTGAGAGCTGGAATTATATCAAGTCATTTTCTTCTGAGCCCCAGGACACCCCAGGAACTGATTCATATACTTCTCACCTCCTTGCAACCTTCTCTCATCTCATCCAAGCACGAGTCTAAAACTATAAAACAGCGTGTGGCAGCCTGTCACCAAAGGAAACACGTGGTCCCAAACCCCATTATCACTATACCATTTGATTCCCTAGACAGTGAGACTAGTGCATTTCCTTTGCCAACACTTGTCAAGAAAATTATAAAATGTAATCAAGTTATCCATCTTTGTCTGTGAGCTGTGCAGTGTATATCTGCTACTGTAATTAAATGGGGTATGCATATTGAAACAAGAGAGATCAGCTGGAGATCAGTGAGCCTTCTGTTCTGTCTGCTTAGGACTCCTAACCTGAAATATTTGCCCTTCTCCATTTTCACTGTAAGGAATAAATTGGTTATGATGAAGGTAAAGAAGAGGGTTATATCTAGGAATTCTAAGCCTGGAGCAGGAAATATGAGACTTAAATGTAAGCTTAGCTTCAGTCTTTCCCCCAGTAAAAACTTCAGTTCCAACAGAGAGAAGCAAGTGACCCCAAACTTCAAGAATTGGTGCTTTGAATGTAAACTAAAAAGAATCTTTTTTACTAACTATATTACTATTACTATAAAGGCCCTAAGGAGGAGTATGAGGCAAGCGTATGTCCATAAGGTGGAAATCAATGACAAAAGGAGCTATTGCAACCGTGAAAGCTAATACGTAGTTCACAAGAACGAATGTTAAACCATGCTACGTTCTATCAAGCTTATATATGCATTCTAAGCCAGATAAGCCTTAGCCATTTCCAAAAGCTACAACAAAAGCAGATAAAGTGAGGACAGCACTATTGTGAAAGAAAGAAAGCACATACAGATGTATGTAGTTGAACTACATTTGTGTTTTTATCTATAATCTTTTTTATTCCCCAGCTTTAAGGGAAACGCTTTCAAAATTCGTTAACAGGCTTGAAGTTGGCTATTTTATCTAAAGTGATAAACTATTTTATCTGTAGGTTTTGCTTTATGGGAAATTTTTACTGGGTTTTTATGCTTAAATTGTCAGAGTTGTCACTCTTTCTTTCCAAGGAATTGAGGAAGACGGCAAATGCCTTCTAGTCGTTAGAATTTGGATGGATTGGAAGCGCAATGAAAGGAGAGTTCGTCACGTTAGCAGAGGGAAGAAAAATGAGGTTATGAATGTTAAGGACAGAGGACTCTTCTCCAGATGTATAGGCATGGATTCTAAAATCATTTGCTTTAACTTTCGGCAACGTTATTTTTTCCACAAGCCAGAAAAGAAACATTTTGCCTGTTCATTACCATTGCATTTTGCATTTCTTACATTTCTCTAATTTGCAAATAGCCTAGTAATAAAAGATTTGATAAATCATATTACAATCCTAATGTTGAGTTGAAGCTTCACACTATTTATAAAATTTCCTACTCCCCCCGGATGCTTTTATATCATCTCATTTCTTCAAGATTTCTAGTCCATGGATTGCTATTGATTTGCCTGGGTGCTGTGGAAGAGATTGCTAAATGACCCCTAGTATCTGTCCTTCTTTCTTAAGAGATAGAGCCTCTTGAATTTCAGATAAGCTTATGGACTATATTTTCCAAAATCTCTTACAGCAAGGTGTGGTTATGTGACTAAGCTTAGGCCATTGGAATACTGGCAGAAATGATGATTGCAACTGCCAGGTCACATTCTTATTAGGAAACCTTACCTCTCTCTTTCCCATTCCCATAGCCTTGAATGCAGATACACTGCTGGTGAGGGAGCCATGTCCGAGCAAACAAGGGGAAAGTAATGAAACTATGGTGGAGGAATAAAACAAATGGAGCCTAGTTTTCAGATGCCCTCATGAACCAAAGCTATCTGTCTGCTCTGGACTGCTTGTCTACCTCTGAACCATTATAAGAGAGAGAAATAAATTTCTTCTTTTTCTATTTTTTTCTTTCTTTGTTACATCAACTCAGCTTATACTCTATCTATTGCAATTGTTTTACTTTTTCCTACGCTGTTTGCTTAAATGTGCTAATTAGGGCTTTAAAGTAAAAGCTCCAGGGAGTAGATTCCAAAAAGTAACACATATAAAATGTTTATACTGTAAGGAAAGTATTCTGTATCAACTAACAAGATATTTAACTGCCTAATTAAGTCAAGAAATTCATTATGACTACTGGAAAATTCAAAAAACTATCAACAGAAAATTTTATTTATAGCAAAGTGTCCCATAATTCTGAATTATATGATATAAAGCTTCACTTAAGTAATTCTAATGTCTCAGAATCAGCAGGAGAGAATTTTCCAAAATACACATACCTAATACAGTATCTGGAAACCCTGGTAGCATAGTGGCTAAGAGCTATGGTTGCTAACCAAAAGGTCAGCGGTTCGAATCCACCAGGCACTCCTTGGAAACCACATGGGGCAGTTCTACTCTGTCCTACAGGGTCGCTATGAGTCAGAATCGACTCAATGGCAACGGGTTTGGTTTTTTGGTAATACGCTATCTTGGATATACTGAACTGGAATCTTTAAGAAATGTGCCTAGATTTGTGATTCTGGTACATACCAGAATAACTTTTTTAAAGTCCTATGTTCTGCATAAGAAAAATATTCTTGCTAACCTGATAGCAGTAGAGTGTGCTTAGGATATTTGTTAATGTATTTATATTCATCCTCACAAATACTTTTCTGATAATCCTACAGCAAAATACAAATGTTTTAAAATATCTGTTGAGGACTCTGTATACACCTACAAGAGGTCTAAAATTTTAATCTCCAATATGAATATTCCGTTGGGATATAAATTTTTAGAGCAATCACTAGTAATAATACCAGGGGAAAAAAATCTGTAAGGAAACAAAAATAGAAATTTACCATCAGAAGTTACTTTCCGGGGCTTAGAGAAGACGAAATAACCAAACTTAACTGCCACTGAGCATTAAAAATCCTGTCATTGATAACTGAATGCCAGTGTCCCTACCACTGGCCTAAGTCTTTCCAAAATAAATTATGTCATTATTAATGCTCAAATACATGAAAAGCGTCAGTACCCAAGACCAGCTAAAAAGGGATAAAAAGACAATACAAAGCTGAAATTAACTATACAGCAATGCAGGCTTTTGTATATTTATATCCTAGTGTAATTTTATGAAAAAGAGAAAAAAAGAAGCCTTTGAGTATTCTATCATATTCAAGATGCTAAAAAGAGACTGGGTGAACTTCTGCCAAGTACCAAATAAACAATATTATTCCTTTCTTATTCCTGAGAATATAATTCTTGTAACTCTGTCTGAGAATAAGAACTCATCTACTTCACAAAACATGAACATTTCACCACATATAATTTAAGGATTGCATTAAAGAGACTGAAGACTACTACTCAACAGACGATGGAGAAACTAACCTGTGAATATTTATGCAAACTTCAAATACAAGGAAACTGCTCACACGAGAGTGTGTTTACACATAGAACATCCAAATTGGAATTCGCCCCGAGCAGAATCCTTCTTATAAAATAAACTAACCTCAAGTCAATGGAAGATAAAATATGGGAAAAGGACAAATTGTCCCAAGTAAAAGAATAAAGACTGAAAAATCATAGATAACCCGAAGCAAGACGTTCAATTTTGCAAAACCAGTGCATTAAAGATCGACGTTGTCCAATACGTCAGAGTTCCTATCACAGTACCTGGCACAAAGTGGATACTTAATATACATTAGCTTCCTTCTTCATGCCCACCCGTTTCTTATTCTTTAACACTTTTTATTCATTAAGTCCCAGTGCTGCTCGCCTTCTGTTTTCTACTCAATGAAGACAATTTGGTGGTACAAATGGTTAAGCACTGGGCTGCTATCAAAAGATTGGCAGTTCCAACCCACCCAGACGTTCCTTGGAAGAAAGTCCTGGTGATCGGCTCCCAAAGGTCACAGCCATGAAAACTTCATGGAGCGCAGTTCTTCTCTGAAACACATGGAGTTAGGCTGCTATAAGTGGGAACTGGCTCAACAGTAACCAGCTTGGTTTTTTGGTTTGGTGAGCTCTTTAGGTAAGGAGTCGTCACAGCATTATTTCATTTACACTATCTTCCCATGATACTAACCAAGAATATACCTTCTATTCCTGCACTTAATACTTCCATTCATATCCTGGATTTTATTTGTTGTCATATTTCTCAGAATGTCCCTTTCATAATAGCACCATCCTTCATAGATCTGCAATATTTTCTTTTCCTTATAAATTTTTATATTTGCCTTTAATTATATCTGAACTTGTCCCTTTCTAAAACTCTGTAGTTTCACCCTCACCTTGTGTTTACCCTTCCATTCAATATTAAACTCACTGAGTATATTTCTTTTCTACAGTTTCTAATACTTCCCACTTTTTCTCAATTTTACTTTCTGTGCTACTATTAATGAAACTATTACCTCAAGTGTCAACGATGCTCTTTCTCAGTATATTTAATTTTTCTGTAGTATTTAACAGAAATGTCAAACTCGAAGTTCCTTGAATTCTAAGACTCTACATTCTAACTTTTATCTGTGACTTGGTTTCCTTTCCCACAATAAACTAATACACTCAAAACACTTAGAAGCGTGCATAGCATAGAGAAACTGCTCAATGAAGTTTTATTTCTTTAGTTTTTATTTCTAAAGCATCTGTCTTCCAAGTATGGACACAAAGTCTAAGATATTGGTCCACTGCCTGTTTCACCATTCAAACGACACCTTATTTGTTCTTGTAATTCTCCATACATATAACTCCCACATCCATATCTAAGCTTGATCTCTTTCTTGTATTTCCAGGCTGTGTTTCCAGTTGTCTATCTGAGCCCTCCCCTTATACAACTTACTGGCTATGGAAAGATATCAGATCCCATACTAAAATCTCCTTAGCTCCCAAGCCAGCTCCTCTTGACAATCAATCCTGCAGATTTAAAATATTTAATTTTTACTTTCATGATATCTATACTCCTATATGATATGTAATCTAATTCTACTCACACTTATTTCAGAAGATCTAAGATTTGTCCATTTTTTCTCCATTCTTCAAAGTTTAAACTTGGTTACCAGGGGTGGGATGAGGGAAGGGAAAAGGAGAACTCACTGCTTAGGGGACAGTGAGCTTCTATTAAGGGTGATGAAAAAATCAGGAACAGGTAATAGTAATGGTTGAACATGATAAACATAACTAATGTCACTGAATTATACACTTGAGGAATATTTAAATGGCAAATGATTTGTTACACATATATTTACCACAATTTTTAAAAAGTTCAAATATAAATCAGTCCACACCTTAAGTATTACAACAACCTAGTTGTTCTTCTCAACTGGCCCTCCTTCTCAAAGCCTTTCAACAAATCATTGTCAAACCATTGTTCCTAAAGCATGTTAGTCAATATCAATCTCGTGCTGAAAGTCTTGATTCAGTCCATAGTCTCTGTTTTGTGTTTAATATTTGCTTTTAATATTTGTGTTTGTTGTTTTGTTAATTGTTGCTAATTGCTGTGGAGTCCATTCCAACTCATGACAATGTCATGTATCAGAGTAGAGCTGCTCAGTAGGGTTTTCAAGGCTGTAACCTTTTGGAAGCAGGTCACCAGGCCTGTCTTCCAAGGTGTCTCTGGGTGTGTTTGAACTGCCAACCTTTCAGCTAGTAGTCAGGCACTTAACTGTTTGCACTGCCCAGATACTCCAATATTTGTGTTTAATAATTTAATTATTTAAAAAAATCCTTTTTCTAGACTCCACATGTGGAAATTTGCTTCTTACTACAACATCATGATCTGTACCCCCCACTCTAGTACCCTGGCCTGCCTTCTTCTTACACTCCCTCATCCATTTCCACACTATGCCCACTGTCTTACTCCCCTTACTTCTACTCACTCTCTTTCTCCCCTTGCCTTCTAATAGACTCTATCCTTAATTCAAGATCAGTCCCAACTTTTTATGACGTTTTCCCATCTTTTAATAAATTTTATTCCCTTCCCCCAACCCACAAGTCCTCAGCACTTAGTCCAAGGCAAATACTGGGTGATTCTGTGACAGGTTTCTGTCTTCCATGGTATGCATGAAATCAATCTTTAGCAATTTATTACTTTGTATTAAGTGCTGGTCTTGTTTTTTATGGTCTTATTTTAAAATGTAAAAACCAGAAATAATAGTAGACCACATGAGAAATGAGAGCCATTAAGAAGGGTGCTGGTTATAGAAGTGTTCAGTTTTTGATAACTCAGTGAGCTGTGAGTGTATGTGCAATTTTCCATGTGTACATTATACTTCAATAAAATGTTTAAAAATAAAAAATAATGTAGTTAGGAAAAAAAATCATACAAGACATAAGACGTGCTAAGACAAGTATGTCTACTTCCCAATTTTGCCTAGGATCAGACCTGGGTAGAAAAAATGAGAATCTGTGAGAGTCAATACAAATGCTGGAGAGAAAGAACAGAAACTTTACCAGTGCCTACCAGGCACTGACTTGGATAGTGGGGATGCTGCCTCTGAACGACAGGCACTGATTACTGGGTAGATATATCCTTACTGTGGCGAAGCATAATTCCTTCAGGCTCCCTCTCAACCTAAAAGAGATACCCCTTAAATCCATTCATGTCCCTTTGCTCTGGCTGACTCTATGCTTGCCAAAGCCATCTATTACCAACCAATTGGGTTTCTTACTCATATTGATGTCAGAAGTGTGGTGTACTG
Source organism: Loxodonta africana (assembly GCF_030014295.1). Taxonomy (NCBI): domain Eukaryota; kingdom Metazoa; phylum Chordata; class Mammalia; order Proboscidea; family Elephantidae; genus Loxodonta; species Loxodonta africana. The sequence continues at coordinate 106,563,340 of NC_087343.1, read as the reverse complement.
AGAAGATAGCTGGTACCAGTTACAGATTGAACTAGATGGATCTTCCACTGTAAATAAGCTGAACTCTGGTTTACAAATCAGTCTCTTCAGAGTCTGATTACTGTGAATCAATTCATCAACATGTGAGCAACTCAAGAGTGTTGTTAGCTGAGAAAAAAAATCCTAAAAATGAGAGAAGGACAAGGCAGCTGTACAGAAATCATTTCATCGTCTGCCTCATTACAAGCCCTCTTGGAAGCACAAGGACAGAAAGTGCAGATTCAGGAGGCTGCATGGGGTTGTACTCTACATATTTGTACCTAAGCTTATTTTATCCTAAAATATATAAGTTGAAATAGATATCTAAGTACTAATCTTGATCTGAATACTATAAAATACTGACATTAAACTTTTTAAAATCCCTTAGATTTTACCCAAGTGAACCACTTATTTCCATACCCTCTGTCATGAATTGAGTTGTGCCCCCCCCCCCAAAAATATGTGTCAGCTTGGTTAGGCCATGATTCCCAGTATTGTGTGGTTGTCCTCCATTTTGTGATTAATATAATTTTCCTATATGCTATAAATCCTAATTTCTGCCTGTGGTTAATGAGGCAAGATTGGATTATGTTGAAGAAGATTAGGGTGGGATGTAACACTCTCACTCAGGTCACATCCCTGATCCAACATAAAGGGAGTTTTCCTGGGGTGTGGCCTACACCATCTTTTACCTTACAAGAAGTAAAAAGAAAGGGAATTGAGCAGAAAATGGGAGACCTGAAACCACCAAGAAAGCAACACTGGGAGCAGAACTCATCCTTTGGATCCGAGGTTCCTGGCCTGAGAAGTTCCTGGAACAACGGGAAGACTGATGGCAAGGACCTTCCTCTAGAACCAACAGAGAGAAAAAGCTTTCCTGAAGCTGATGCCCCGAATTTGGACTTGTAGCCTATTAGACTGTGAGAGGATAAATTTCTCTTTGTTAAAGCTATCCACTTGTGGTATTTCTGTTACAGCAGCACTGGATGACTAAGACACTGTCTTCCCAGGAATGAGGGGTGAGAGTCTCTGAGCTTTGTCTCTAGTGTCTTCTTATTTCCAAAATCCCCTTTCAATTCCTCTTTAAATTCTCACCTGATGTCCACAGCCCAGGTCTTTCTTTTTCTTGAGTTAAATAAATCTTGAAATACCTTGTCTATGAGCCACCTTTTTTTTTTTTAATTAATTTTTTTAAATTGTGCTTTAGGTGAAGGTTTACAGAGCAAATTAGTTTCTCATTAAACAATTAATACACATATTGTTTTGTGACATTGGTTGCCAACACCAGGATATGTCAACGCTCTCCTCTTCTTGACTTGGGTTCCCCATTTCCAATCATTCAGTTTTCCTCTCCCTTCCTGCCTTCTCATCCTACTCCTAGGCTGGTGTGCCCATTTAGTCTCTTCTACATGGTTGAGTTACATGTATTATTGTTTGTTTTATGGGCCTGTCTAATCTTTGGCTGAAGGGTGAACTTCAGGAGTGACTTTAGTACTGAATAAAAAGGTGTCCAGGGGCCATAGTCTCAGGGTTCTCCAGCCTCTGTTAGACCAGTAAGTTTCTTTTCTTTGTTTTTGTATAGTTTTGTGTGCATACGTGTGTGAGTTTGAATTTTGTTCTACATTTTTTTCCAGTTCTGTCTGGGACCCACTATTGTGATCCCTGTCAGAGCAGTCAGTGGTGGTAGCTGGGCACCATCTAGTTGTACTGGTCTCGGTCTGGTGAAGGCTGTGATAGTCGTGTTCCATTAGTCCTTTGGACTGATCTTTCCCTTGTGTCTTTGGCTTTCTTCATTCTCCCTTGCTCCAGACAAGGTGGGAACAGTAGACATGTCTTAGATGGCCATATGAACCATCTTTGGAATAGTCACAAATAATTCGTTAGAAAATCATTTCCTCTCATTTGCTTCCCACCCAGTTAACATCTATGTCTTCCCATTCTCTTCTTTATTCATATTTTTCATGTATTATTAAGGGATCAGCAGAAGAAAAATCAAGAAGGTTTAAGAGTTTGGTATTTATGCAGACCAGATAAAGCACAGCCTTGGCAAAGATCTGCAAATATTCTTCATTGCAGACTATGAGGAGCTCTTGAAGAATTCAGAGTAGGAGCAAGGCAGTTCATATTCATGTCTTAAACTGCTTTAGCAGCCATGTGAAAGATGCATTTGAAGGGGAAAACCTTGGAGCAGGGATTCCAAAGAGAAAACTATTGCATATAGGAGCTGAAGTCCTTAGAGAGTTATAGTAGGAATAAAAGGCAAAAAGAACACGTAAGGGTAAAATTAGCAGTCTTGATAACTGACTATAAGTAGGAAAGAGGAAATATTCCAAGTTTTCAGCCTGAGTAACTAAATGGACAATAAGAGAGAAAACTTAGAAAAAAAAGTCAATATAGGAGAGAAGATAAACAGTTCATTCTGAAAATGATGACTTGAGCTGTCATTAGGTAGTTGAATATATTAATATGAAGCTCTGAGGCAAGGTCTGGACTAGATTTCTGAGTTTGAAAATAGTATATAAATGAAAGTTACAAATATTAGAATAAATTAAATCATCTGAAGCCAGTGTGAAGAGTAGATGAGAAGGCCAAAAGATTGAAGAAGCAAGATGAGGGGCATACTAGGGAAGAGGAATCCATGAAGGACTCAGAGATGGAATAAAGAGAAAGATACAGGAGCATGAAAAGAGCAGAGCATTTAATATTGGCCTTCACAGTAGAGGAGGAACCCCCAGTACCAAAGGCAGGAGAAAGGCCCAGTGAGTCAGGCATTTAGATTATTGGTGACCTTGGAAAGAGCAAGCAGTTTGGCTGCAGACTGAAATGTGTTGAAAGATGAAAAGTTAAAAAGAGGCAGAAAAATTGCACAGTGGTTAATTGAGAAACTGAACAAGTGGGAGAGGAGATGCTGTAAATAGTTAAGAAAGACGTGACATAAAATCCAGATGTTGTTGTTGTTGTTTTTAATGATACAAGATTTCAAATATGGATTCAAGTTAAAGGAAAGGAACTAGTGAGAAAAGGTAGAGATATCAAAGACAGGAGAGATAATTAATGGACAATATCCTAAAGGAGGCCAGTGTGGAAGGGCCGATAACACAATTAAGAAGCAGATGTCAGCACTGGAGACTAGCAGAAGTACTTAAAAATCCACTATTAAGGAAAGTTTCTGTGGTAATTTCTGTATTTGTTGTTGTTAGATGTTATCAAGTCAGTTCTGACTCATAGCGACCCTATACACAATAGAACAAAATACTGCCCAGTCCTGTGCCATCCTTGCGATTATTGCTATACTTGAGCCCATTGTTGCAGCTACTGTGTCAGTCTACCTCATTGAGGGTCCTCCTCTTTGTCACTGACCCTCTACTTTACCAAGCATGATGCCCTTCTCCAGGGACTGATCAATGGAGACTGATAACATGTCCAAAGTACGTGAGATGTAGCCTCGCCATCCTTGCTTCTAAGGAGCTTTCTCACTGTATTTCTTCCAAGACAGATTTGTTCATTCTTTTGGCAGTCCATGGTGGCATAGCTTCCAGCATCACAGCAATACAGAAGCCCCCACAGTACAACAAACTGACAGACATGTGGGATAATTCCTATAGAGAGGGAAAAAATCTTTTTTCAAGGAACTATATAGTGTTTGCTTGCTGTTATGGTTTAATTTGTGTAACCCCAAAAAGATACATTTAAGTCCTAAACCCCACTACCTATGAATGTGAACTTATTTGGGAATAGCATCTTTGCAGCTGCTATTAGTTTAACATGAGGTCATATGAAAAAAAAAAAAAAATAGGATGAGCCCTAATCCAATGTAACTGGTTCCTTATAAAAACAGAAGAGATGAAATAAAGAAAGAAGAGACACACAGGGAAGGGAAGAGAAGAGAAAAGTAGAGATTGGAAATAGGCAGTCACAAACTGAGGAATGCCTGAGACTACCAGAAGCTGAAAGAGACCAGGAAAGATCTTCCCCTACAGCCTTCAGAAAGCCTGGCTCAGACGGCACCCTGAATTCAGACCTCTGGCCTCTAGGACTGGGAGAAACAAATTTTGTGGTAATTTGCTACAGCAGCCATATTTAACTAACACAGTTGCCTAGTGTCTATTCTACCTTTTGTCTGGAAATAACGCCTTCAGGGGAATTCTCTCTTGGGGAACATACCCCATTTATCTGGCCAAAATAACTGATTTAGGGAAGGTACCTGGTCAAATTAGGTGAATAAGAGCCACTGGAATAAAAAGATGTTCTGCCATAATGACAAAGCTGGGACAGCATAAGAGCAGAATTGCTGAGAACCATCTCACCACCATAAGGGGAAGCCTGTCTGAGACCAATTTAGGGACCAAAGATAGAGTGACTATATACTTTATCATTCAGTTAGAATGTTTTTGTCCAGAACAAAACGCTAAACAGGCTTTCAGGTCAAGAAGCATAAATCTAGAATATCCTAGACAAACAAGGACCTATGGTCATCTAACCAAGAGATGGAGAGAGGCAGAATTTTTGTAGTATAGTTTGAGCATCTGAATACACACTTTTAGCTTATGGAGCCACTAAATTCCCAATTCACGAAATCTAATTGGAGTAGCATTTCTCTCCCTCAAAATTAAGTTGAATTCAGAGACAAAGCTGCATAGAAATATCTCTTAGGCAGGTTGGGAACTTGAGGGAAAAGGGACCACTGGATTCACAGGCATACAGTGTTAATGCCAGTTCTGGATTTTCTGATAATCCAATATGTTAACACAATGATTTGCATTTCATGCTTAGAAGATAATATGCAAGACATGGAATCATCACCTATATTAGTAAAATAAATTTTCCTAGGGTGGTGTCTACTAAATTAATCAACTTATTCATAAAATTCTTCATGTTTGTTTTCCAGGTTAAGACATTAAGGACAAACGTAACACATAAATTAAAATCATTTGTGATAGGGCTCACTTTTATTGATCTCATTCACCAAAACAAAGCATCTGTTAGAGAATGTCAGTAGCAGCAAGAACATGAATCACATATAGAAAATTAGCAACCTCTTCCACTGGTTTGATAAAGTAACTTACTTAAACCTCTAGTCCTGATTTTTTTTTTTTCCATTGTAGCATGTTATGTAACTATTTGGGTTACTGTAAAAATAAATGCAATTATTTTGGTCAAGAACTTTAGGCTTTAGGAAAGTTAATAAGAATTAAGATTATAATTTAACATTTTTATTTAGATTTTGATATTAGTTGTGATAGCTATAAGGTGATAAAGAGAAAGGCAGACTAACTAAATGGCTGTTCCAGTTAGGTCTTTATCAAGGTGTCTATAATTCAGTATAGACATAATAAATTATGTATAATGTTGCAAAGAATGGGAATTCCAGAATCTTTAATTGTGCTCATGAAAAACCTCTACATAGACAAAGAGGCAGTCATTCGAACAGAACAAGGGGATACTGCATGGCTTAGTCCGGAAAGGTGTGCGTCAGAGCTCTATTCTTTCACCATACCTATTCAATATACACGCTGAGCAAATAATCCAAGAAGCTGGACTATATGAAGAAGAACAAGGCATCGGGATTTGAGGAAGACTCATTAACAACCTGAGATACGTGGATGACACAACCTTGCTAGCAGAAAGCGAACAGGACTTGAAGCACTTACTGATGAAGATCAAAGACCACAACCTTCAGTATGGATTACACCTCAACATAAAGAAAGCAAATATCCCCACAACTGAACCAATATCAATGATAAATGGAGAAAATATTGAAGTTGTCAAGGATTTCATTTTACTTGGATCCACAATCAATGCCCATGGAAGCAGCAGTCAGAAAATCTAATGACATATTGCACTGGGCAAATCTGCTGCAAGAGACTTCTTTAAAATGTTAAAAAGGAAAGATGTCACCTTGAAGACTAAGGTGCACCAGACTCAAGCCACAGTGTTTTCAATTGCCTCATATGCATGCAAAAGCTGGACAATGAATAAGGAAGATGAAAGAAGAATGACGCCTTTGAATTGTGGTGTTGGCAAAGAATATTGAATATACCATGGACTGCCAGAAGAACAAACAAATCTGTATGGGAAGAAGTACAGCCAGAATGCTCCTTAGAAGCAAGGATGATGCGACTTCGTCTCACATACTTTGGACATATTATCAGGAGGGATCAGTCCCTGGAGAAGAACATCATGCTTGGTAGAGGATCAAAGAAAAAGAGGAAGACCCTCAACAAGATGGATCAACACAGTGGCTGCAACAATGGGCTCAAGCATAGCAACAATTATGAAGATGGTGCAGGACCAGGCAGCGTTGTGTTCAGTTGTACACAAGTTGGAACCAACTTGATAGCACCTAACAACAAAAACAGCATACTTCAGTGGGCTCTGACAGTCATGGGCAAGTGGCAATGTGAATGGAAATAAAGGAGCTCTCATGTACCTGAAGAAGTAAGAGTCAGTAGATCTGGTTTAAAGATCATACTTCTCAGGTAGGTCATTCTCTGAATGACCTTGGTCAGGTTAAATGAGCTTTAGGGGCCTCCATTTCCTCACCTTTAAATTGAGAGTTTTGAACAGTACATAAAATGGCACTGTTGAGGTAAATGAGTTTCACATGAGTGGCATGAAAGGGAGATGTTTTGAAAATAACTTGAAGATGAACTACTCTGTAATACTTAAAGCAATGAGATGGGTTTGCTTATACTGACATAGAATAAAGATGTTCAAGGTTAATTTTAAATATATACACCTCAAAAAAACTACATATTCTGTATAGGTGCACTATACTCATGTACGAATGCTTTGGCTGAGATTATACCCAATGGTTTTCTTTAGAAATGAGACTAAGATAAGAGAAGTTGATCATATATTGTCCTTACCTGTAAAATTTAAACATTTATGAAATTATCATTTAGGTGTACAATTAAAAAATAATGTTTAATTGGAGGAAATATCTAACCTGTGTGACATAAGGTTAGTACAAAAATCAGAATTATGAAATCAAGAGATCAGCTGATTTGAGTGCCAGTTGTTGGAAATGTAAAGAAATTAGGCTTTTTGACTTGCATGTGCTAATCTTGAGAACTCTCCAAATTAAGGTCCAGCTAGGCACTTAACAATGCAAGACTAATAGATGAAGGGTCAGGACTATAAATAAGTTTGGGACTCCTGTGAAGTAAGTCAAAATAATAATATGAACACTAGTTTCAAAAGGAAGAGAAGGATTCTGAAGCTCACCTCAGAAAAATCCACATCAAAGTAGTGAGAGTAAAAAGAGAGAGGAGATTTAAAAAGAATATTCATAAAGATAGAAGATGAACTGGGGGGCTGCAGGATCACAAAATCCACAAAGGAAATCGCTCTAGGAGATAGAACAAATTGATGGTGACATGGACTTCATAGAACAGGATAAGGCCTGAGAAAAGGTACAGCTAAATTTGCAAACACTTGAAAGATCAGTTTCACCAGAATGGAAACAAACAAAAAAAAAAGTCACGCTAGAAAGAGTTAAGAAGTAAATAGATTATTAGACATAGAGTGGACAGAGACTTTTTTTTTTGGAGAGTTGGCAGTGAAGGAAAAAAATAATAATAATAATAGCTAGAGGCAAGAGAAGTCTTTCGCAAAATAAAGGAGATGTCCTTCCCTTACTAAAATGTCCCCGGCATACAGTTTTCCCTACCACCTGATCCCAACCTATTAGCCAACCTCATCTCTACAGCATTATTTTTGAATTTCATGAAATCATATTGCCACTGTAACTCAATTCTCACCATTGTTGTTGGGAGTCATCTAGTCAATTTTGACTCATGGAGACTCCATTGACAGAGTAGAACTTTCTCAAATTTTTCTAGGCTGTAATCTTTACAGAGCAGATCGGCATGTCTTTCTCCTGTGGAACTGTTGGGTGGGTTTGAACTGTCAACCTTTATGTTAGCAACTGAGTGCGTAACGGTTGAACCATCAGGGCTCCCTTCAACTCCCATAACTGGCTCCAAATCTTTTCTAACTCCATTTTTCCCATCTGGAATTCTCTTTTTTCCTGTCTCCTACAGCTTGGATAAAACCTTGGAATTCATTTCTTCCATTTGCACTGTTCCTGGGATCCAAAACCAAACCAAACCCAGTGCCAGTTGAGTCAATTCTGACTCATAGCGACCCTATAGGACAGAGTAGAGCTGCCCCACAGAGTTTCCAAGGAGTGCCTGGCCGATTCGAACTGCCAACCTTTTGGTTAGCATCAGTAGCACTTAACCACTACCCACTAGGGTTTCCCTTCCTGGGGTAGTCTATAATAAGTCCTCAACCAATGTTAATTGTGATAATTGCAATGCTTGTAACGATGATGATTCCAAATAGTGCAATTAGTCTAGCCTACAATAGTGTTTTCTTCTGAAAATATATATATTCAGGATGTATATGCACATACCAAACCTGTAGCCACCAAGGCGATTCTGACTCATAGTGACTCCACAGGAGAGAGTAAAACTGCCCCGTAGGGTTTCCTAGAAGTGGCTGGTGGATTTTAACTGCCAATCTTTTGGTTAGCAGCCTGAGCTCTTAACCACTGCATCACCAGGGCTCCTACATACATACATACTCCCCCGCCCCCCGCCAAAAAAAAAAACCCTTTGCCCTGGAGTCAACTCCAACTCACGGCAACCCTATAAAAAAAAACCCTATACAGACATATAAAAAACCAAAACCAAACACATTGTCATTGAGTTGATTCTGACTCATGGCGACCCCATGTGTTACAGAGTAGAAATTGCTCTTCTCTTGGTTGTAATCTTTGCGGAAGGATCCTTGGTGGCACAGTGGTTAAAGAACTCAGCTGCTAAGCGAAAGGTCAGCTATTCGAACCCTCAGCCACTCTTCGGGAGCAGTCTGCTTTGAATAAGGATTTCCGGCCTTGGAAGCCAGATGCAGTAGTTCTACTCTGTCCTTTAAGACCACTATGGGTCAGAATCGTCTTGATGGCAGTGGGGTTTTTGATTCTGTAATCTTTATGGCAGCAGATCACCAGGCCTTTCTTCCACGGTGCTGCTAGGTAGATTTCAATTGTCAACCTTTCTGTTAGTAGTTGAGCACAAATCTTTTGTGCCACTCACACAAACATTATTCTTAAAATATGTATAAAAGAGCTAGACAAGGTGTGTTTCACTATTCCATATTTCTTTTTCTCGATGCTATCAAAATATAATCTAAATTATTAGAGATATGGGATGATGTCATATACTTTTATATCCTCTTCATTTTTCAGCTTAATGGATAATATAGGCTGGCAATGAATATTCGTTTTAAGAATTAATTTAAGTTCAGATTATTTTTTAGTTGCACTATATGTCCCTAAATGATGACTGTTCCTGTTCTTTCGTACGATTTTTTTCTACTTGCTTGTTTTTCCTGGGTAATTCAGAAATAGCTTATTTCATTGAATGTAAAACACCATCAATTTTAAGATGCACTGTTATTATATGCAGCTTTGCACTGCCACTTGTACCATCACATGCTATCACTTATAGGCTATATCCCAATTTCAATGATGTTAAAAATGAGAAAAGACAATGGGCCCCTTAGAATTGATGTAATATGGTAATTAATCTGGGGAACATTTCATTATAAAATATCAAGAATTTATTTGTTATCAGTTATTGAGGAAAACTTCATAGGCTTCCAAAAGTGAAACGTATATTTTTGGAGATAATTATTTCAAATGACTTTGACCTTGTATCAGCGTCTTAGTAATACCGTGTTACTAAAAACTCTATATTTAAATTGAAGTAATACGGCTGAACATGCTTACTGAGAAATTAAGTAATTATAATCAGAACAAACTTCATTATTTTTTAAAATGAGAATATTAATCTCTGATCTACAAAAAATATGTTTGCTTTCCTTCTTGCAGGTATTTGTTAACCTCCGGTATTATTTCCCCATGGCTAAATTTCATAACTTATCCACTATACAAATGGAATTAACAAGTAATCAAAAACATTCATTACATATCACCTACAACAGAAAAGCTAAACAGGTACTGCATCTGTAGAGTAGTATGCATATGACAAAACTAATGGAGAGGTACCTTAATACCATAAATCATTATTCTTAATAAAAGAGCAACATCATCTCCTATAGGTGACATACAGAAGATGGGGGCAAAAAAATCCAGCTCAAAGCCATGGTAACTCTGTAAGACAAATGAGACCCTGATGGTTCTCAGCTTTAATTCCCAATGAGGAATACTATTTTTCTACAAACTATGAGGCACACAAACTGGAAGATTTAGCCCAACCATCACAGACAAACTCACTGAGCTCTTCCTGGAGGTATCAGCCAGACATTAAAAGTACCCATATGGCCTGATGATTATCTACTATCCAGAGAAGCAATGCTGCAGAGCCTCGACAGAATGAGTTTGTCTGATTGGATGACCTGCTTTCCTTTTGAGCTAACAACTCTTTAAACTGCTAGAAAAGGCCTTTAGCCCATCTGTTGGAAGTTTTTCTACAAATTATATAGAAGGCAAATTCTCAAAGGCTTAGTACTGACCAGGGAATCCTTAAAGAGCCTCTGTAACTGCAAGACAAAATTTATTCCTAAGCTACACTTTTATGTAATTTCTTTTGAATAAGTAGTATTTTATATTTCCCTGACTGATATAAGGTTCTTGTTGTTAGGTGCCATTGAGTCGGTTCCGACTCATAGCAACCCTATGCACGACAGAATGAAACACTGCCCAGTCCTGCACCATCCTTACAATCGTTGTTATGCTTGAGCTCCTTGTTGCAGCAAATGTGTCAATCCACCGCGTTGAGGGTCTTCCTCTTTTCCACTGACCCTGTACTCTGCCAAGCATGATTTCCTTCTCCAGGGACTGATCCCTCCTGACAACATGTCCAAAGTATGTAAGATGCAGTCTTGCCATCCTTGCTTCTAAGGAGCATTCTGGCTGCACTTCTTCCAAGACAGATTTGGTCGTTCTTTTGGCAGTCCATGGTATATTCAGTATTCTTTGCCAGCACCACAATTCAAAGGCGTCAACTCTTCTTCGGTCTTCCTTATTCATTGTCCAGCTTTCACATGCATATGATGTGATTGAAAATACCATGGCTTGGGTCAGGCGCACCTTAGTCTTCAGGGTGACATCTTTGCTCTTCAACATTTTGAAGAGGTCTTTTGCAGCAGCTTTGCCCAATGCAATGTGTCTTTTGATTTCTTGACTGCTGCTTCCAAGGCTATTGATTGTGGATCCAAGTAAAATGAAATCCTTGACAACTTCAATCTTTTCTCCGTTTATCATGATGTTGCTCATTGGTCCAGTTGTGAGGATTTTTCTTTTCTTTATGTTGAGGCGTAATCCATACTGAAGGCTGAGGTCTTTGATCTTCATTAGTAAGGACTTCAAGTCCTCTTCACTTTCAGCAAGCAAGGTTGTGTCATCTGCATAATGCAGGTTGTTAATGAGTCTTCCTCCAATCTCCATGCCCTGTTCTTCTTCATATAGTCCAGCTTCTCAGATTATTTGTTCAGCATACAGATTAAATAAGTATGGTGAAAGAATACAACCCTGAGGCACACCTTTCCTGACTTTAAACCAATCGGTATCCCCTCATTCTGTCCGAACAACTGCCTCTTGATCTATGTAAAAGTTCCTCATGAGCACAATTAAGTGTTCTGGAATTCCCATTCTTTGCAGTTTTATCCATAGTTGGCTATGATCCACACAATCCAATGCCTTTGCATAGTCAATAAAACAGAGGTAAACATCTTTCTGGTATTCTCTGCTTTCAGCCAGGATCCATTTGACTTCAGCAATGATATCCCTGGTTCCACATCCTCTTCTGAAACTAGCCTGAATTTCTGGCAGTTCCCTGTCGACATACTGCTGCAGCCGTTTTTGAATGATCTGCAGCAAAATTTTGCTTGCATGTGATATTAATGATATTGTTCTATAATTTCCACATTCGGTTGGATCACCTTTCTTGGGAATAGGCATAAATATGGATCTCTGCCAACCAGTTGGCCAGAAAGCTGTCTTCCATATTTCTTCGCATAGATGAGTGAGCACCTCCAGCGCTGCACCAGTTTGTTGAAACATCTCAGTTGATATTCCATCAATTCCTGGAGCCTTGTTTTTCACCAATGCCTTCAGAGCAACTTGGACTTCTTCCTTCAGTACCATCGGTTCCTGATCATATGCCACCTCTCAAAATGGTTGAACATCAACTAATTCTTTTTGGTATAATGACTCTGTGTATTCCTTCCATCTTCTTTTGATGCTTCCTGCGTCGTTTAATATTTTCCCCATGGAATCCTTCACTATTGCAACTCGAGGTTTGAATTTTTTCTTCAGTTCTTTCAGCTTGAGAAATCCTGAGCGTGTTCTTCCCTTTTGGTTTTCCATCCCCAGCCCTTTGCACATGTCATTATAATATGTTACTTTGTCTTCTCGAGAGGCCCTTTGAAATCTTCTGTTCAGTTCTTTTACCTCATCAATTCTTCCTTTATAATATATTAAATGAATTCAGGCTCTTTCCTAAGCACAGAATTGTAAAACATCAGAAACTACTTGCTATAATGATCCCTTATCTCTGGTGGGACTTTTGACATTTTTATAATTGTTTACATAAATGCCATTTGATTGGTGAAGGCCTGTGTTTATGTTTGCCAGAGGAAAGTTTGTCTTTATTAATGCAGGCAAATCAATCAAACCAAAATTTTAATCTGTCCACTTTTATGGATTGAATTGTGTCCCTCCAAAATTTGTGTATCAACTTGGCTAGTCCATGATTCCCAGTATTGTGTGACAGTCCACCGTTTTGTCATCTGATGTGATTTTCCTATTATTTGTATATCCTATCTCTATGATGTTCATGAAGCAGGATTAGAGACAGTTATGTTAATAAGGCATGATTCAATCTATAAGATTGGGTTGTGTTTTAGGTTAATCTCTTTTGAAACATAAAAAAGAGAAGCAAGCAGAGAGACAGGGGGACCTCATATCACCAAGAAATGAGATCCAGAAGAATAGTGCATTCTTTGGACCCAGGGTCCCTAAGCTAAGAAGCTCCCCAACCGGGAAAGCCTGATGACAAGACCTTCCTCCAGAGCCGACAGATACAGTCTTCCCAGAGCTGGCACCCTGGATTCGAACTTCTAGCCTCCTAGACTGTGAGAGAATAAATTTCTCTTTGTTAAAGCCATCCACTTGTGATGTTTCAGTTAGAGCTGCACTAGTTAACTGAGACACCACTCATCTACAGTTCTTCCATGTAAGTCAAACCAAAGAGCTCTAAGAATACTGGTATTCCTGTATGTCTGACAAACCAAGTATTTTGGATCCTAGCCTGAATTATTAAAAATAATGTAGATGTGGCATAAAATGTTTGAATCCTATTAAACAAGGGTCAGCAAACTATAAGCCTAGGAGCTAAATCAGGCCTGCTGCTTTTTTTTTTTACAGCCTCTGAACTGAGAATGGTTTTATAGTTTAAATGGTTACATCTTAAATGGTTATACAAGAACCTACATAATATCTTCAATTTTGCCTCTTGACCCAGAAAGACTAAAATATTAACTATCTGGCTCTTTAAGAAAAAGTTCAGTGACCCCTGCTGTAGAACATCAATGTTTATATTGAGGCTTCTTGACCTTATTTCCCAGCTGCTGCTGCTGTTGTTGCTACTGGTGCTACAAGGCCCACGCAAAGTGTACCATGACTACCAGCTACACAACCGAGACCTGCTGCTTCCAAAGTCCTGCAAAACAAATCACTCACCTTATAATGGAGAAAATCCTGTGCTTACTGTATATAGATGTCCCAGAAGCCAATATAAGAAAAAGTCACAGAGTGGTACTTAGACTCCACAGCTCCCCAGTCCTCACTTCAAAGATTCAGTTATATACTGCTTTGTTATTTGGCAGAACTAGATCCTGTAAGGAGCCTATATATGGCATTTATCCTAATAGTTGACGTCCTATAGCTTATCAATGTAGGAAGTAGAGAGAGAAAACGGATGATTATCACAGCATTCAAGAAACTCTCTATGGTTCTTAGAACCACTTGTTGTTGCCTTATTTCTTTATCTTACCAGACAGGAGCTTTTTTTAGGCATATACTCAAAGGCATTATACTCATATCTCTGTCTATCCCAGTCTCCCACCATCCAGAACAAATTTCATTGGTTTTTATGTAATCCCTATAAAGGAGCACATACTTTTAATTTTGGCTGTGAACTCTGGTTTGCTTTCTTAATAGGTGCTCTTTTACAAGAGTGAAAGGCGTAAGTCTTGAATTATTTAGTCAATAAAAGTTAAGTGCTATGATTAAAATAGCACAACTACCTGGGAGGGTAAAGGCAGAATTATGAAAGTCACAGATAGAATTCTTAGAAACCATACTGCTTCCTAATGATCTTTAGCTAGGGACAATTTTCCACCAAAGCCAGAAGGCAGAGTTTGGTTTCCACATTAATGCTAGGCAAAATGTCAAAAAAAAACTTGGTAGTTACATGACCCAAATTTTAGATAATCAAGCTGCTAACACAGATATCCCACCAATTTACATTAGCATCTTACTTTTATGTAATAAGACAGTAATGTTTATAATTAAAATAAACTAGTTTTGGCTAATAATATAAAAAGCAAAGGAAATTAGGCAGATGACAATTAAAACCAAAATGTACATGTCTTGAAAAAGCTACTAGGCCTGTTTTACATCCATAAGGAAAAGAGATGACCTTCAAAAAAAGGAAAAAGAATATATGAATTCTAACTAGGTAACATCATTTACACAATACTTGATGATATTTGTAACTGCTTTTGTGCCCTTGGAAGAGAGTGCAACATAAAGTAGAGCAATCAAATTGATTTTTATTGCCATCGATGAGGTAATCTCAATTTTACCCACATAAACTAGCCTACATTACATACCAGAGCAAGAAAATAACAAGATTTAAGTTTCAAAAACAGGCTTAATTTGAGGTATAGAATTGACTGAAAAGTCACAGATTACATCACTATATGCTTATTTAGTCAACCACCCGTCACAGCGCATGTGAAACTGGTAATAGCAAATCTTTTCCAAGGGCTCTCATATACCTAAATGGATTTTATCACTCATTTCTACAAAACAGAATGAGGAGAAAATCATTCAGGAGACAAGTTGCTCACACGGGCAAGCAAACTGTAAAGGACCTTGTCCAACTTTAACCGCTGCTTACTATTGAATTGCCAATGACAGTTGGTGCCTTACTTTCAATATTACACTTCGTGGAATGTGTCCCTGCCTTTTAATAAGTGAAAAAGTGATCATTAACCACAAAGAAACAGTCAACCTGCCAACAGAGCTCTGCTCTGAATCTTAACAGAGAAGAATTAAAATAAACACTCAAGTGGAAAATATTGCAAGACAGAAGGAATTCTGTTCTCCACAAGAATGCTGGATCCACGAGAAGAAAGGAAAAAAGAGAAATTAACCAGGACTTTTTTTTTGAGCTCTGGGGAGATTCTACTGGATTTAACTGAAACATTCCAGGCAAAAAGATTTCCACTTTAGAAAAATCCCAAAATTCTGAAAAATTCTTCACACATGTAAAAAAAGGTGATGACAGTCCTTCTTACAGAAGTAGCATGATTTCATGTAACCCTGTTTTTCTGGGACGAGAGACAACAGGACAAAGGTTCCTTTCCAGATCACGGGACTGTATGTGACACCACAAAATGGTTTTGCAATACCATTCCTAATTTACAAGATTTCCTCATTCTTAAGGCATCCACTTTTTTTTTTAATTTGTGTTTAATATTTTTTTAAGTTAAAAAATTCAACTCCCACCAATAATAGGTATCTCAGTTTCTGGATTTCAAAATTATTCTTAAATAAATCACTGATACTTAAGATCAAGGCCGGCATATTTTGCATTATCCCATGTAACATAAGGGAAAAAAGAATGTTTGACAGTGATTACAATGAACCAGTAGACACACTTCTTGTAAGGAAAAGAACTCAAATATATCCTTTTAAAACTGTGTAATCACCAGGACTACTAGGGTTAAACAAAACAAAAAATAGCTTAAAAAATAATTAGGTTGTACTCTTCAAAATAAAACTTTCAATTTATGATACATGTGATAAAAAAAAAAAAAATTTTTTTTTTTTGTGATATATTGGGCAATAAGGGTAAAGTGTGTGTTTATATCCCTCTGTTGCCATCAAGTTGATTCAAACTCATAGCAACCCTATGAGATAGGGTAGAACTGTCCCATACAGTTTCCAAGGAGGTCTTGGTGGATTTGAACTGCTGACCTTTTGGTTAGCAGCTGCAGCTCTTAACCACTATGCCACCAGGGTTTCTGTGTTTATATCATTTGTATTCAATTATCTATACTCTCTCTTTTGCTGTTTGCAAGTGATTAGAAACAATAAACTCTGATCTACATTTTTTTAACATTATTATGTCTGGGTCTATAATCAGATATCATTAATATCCATGGCCAGAATGTCTGTATTTTTGCCCTTGCCTATGATTAGAAACACTGGTGGTGTAGTGGTTAAGAGCTACAGCTGCTAACCAAAAGGTTGGCAGTTCAAATCTACCAGGTTCTCCTTAGAAACTGTATGGGGCAGTTCTACCCTGTCCTATAGGGTCACTATGAGTCAGAATCAACTCAACAGCAATGGGTTTGGTTTGATTTGGGTTTTGCCTATGATCAACTGTGTTGAGGCATAGTGATCAAAATATGGAAGAACTGCCTGTCCATTGAAAGCGGAAGCTACTGGAATGCACTGAAGGGTCAGAGCATAGCAAAAACAAAAACAAAGTGCTATTTTTTTTTTTTTTTTGTCATTGTAGGAGTATATTTCTTCATGGACAGAGGATCATCCTAGGTAATATTTCTTAAGGAAAAAGATACTAAAAGATAGCAGTTATTACAAATTCAAAGGAAAATGTTTCCTAGTATTTCAGGGTTGTCATCCACTGTTACAGAGTACAGCTAATTTTATTCTCTTTTTGCAATGAAATCCACACTAAGAAAACTTTCGTAACCAAATCATCATTTTTGCTTTTATAAAACTTGACTTCCACACAATCATAAGATTGTCAGACTGCTTATACGACAATGAAAAAAAACACGCAAATAAGTATATAAAAATGTATTTAAAACAATCTCCAGAGTTCCTGTAACAAGTTAACATACCAATCAGGGCTTCGTTTAAACCCAATGTTTACCTCACACCCACCCCCAACAAATATGAAAGTACAAAGCATTAAAAAATAAGATGGCATAAGGGATTTTGTTTACAATACATACCTAAGGAGAATAAGAGGCCAACAGCAGAAAAAAAAAAAAAAAGAGCAATTTCGAAAGCTAAAAAGCACGGACAGGCTTGGAAAAAATCAAAATGCTAATCAGTAGTAGAACAGAAAAATAAATTGTGGCCTAATCAGACCATGGAACAGACTCACAACAATGAAATGGATAAACTACAGGTACTCGCATAAACATGGATGAATCTTATGGTCATAACACTCATCAAAGAAGTAAGGCTCAAATGATCCTGTACAATTTGTATTTCTATCAAGCTCAAAATAAGGGGGCAAAAGTAAAATACATTGCTTAGTGAGGCATACATCCCAAAAAACCAAACCCACTGCCCTTGAGTCGAAGCTGGCTCATAGCATACATAAAACGGTAAAAATATAAATAAGAGCAAGAAAATAGTTATTGAAAATGTCAGGTTACTGTCGACTTCTTAGCCACTGCACCACCAAACCAAAACCAAAACAAACCCGTTGTCGTTGAGCCAATTCCAACTCATAACGACCCTCTAGGACAGGGTAAAACTGCCCCCTGGCAGTTGCAATCGCTGACCTCTTGGTTAGCAGCCAAGCTCTTAACCACTGCACCACCAGTGCTCCCTTAAAAGGTGAGCTGTGGCAAAACCAGGAAAGGACACACAGGGACTCCTGTGCGGATAGCAATGTTCTGTTTATTGGCCTGTGTGCTGGTTAAACTGTTGTCGCTTTAAACTTACTTGTTACACTACCCATGTATATTTCATGCTTTTTTTTCGGCATTCTTGTTCTGTATCATTATTTAAGGGTTAAAAGCAAAGAAGATGGACAAGTGATGGCTGATGCAGCAGACAAGCAACTGCTGAAATCTCATTGAGGGGCTGAGAGAAGAGGGATGCTAAAAAGCAAGCTTATTCTTACCACACAACTCGAGAGAGTCAGGAATTGGATGGATCACATACCTCTTAAGGTGGGAGTGAGGGTGAAGCTGAAAAGAGAATTATTTGCAAGTCTATGTAAGAAACAGTAACCCTCTAGATCTCATATCCACCCATGCAGTCAGGGGATTGCCCTGATTCAGGGAGTTGGAGGGAGGATGAAAGAAGAACTTTGGACCCAGGGAGCCAGGGGCTGATGAGAAGAGGCACAGGCATAGGAAATAAGGGATTTAGGTAAGGGAAAAAAACACACACTGAACAGGTACATCATCCAGTTCCCTGCCCCAGCTTGACTCCTTAAATGCTATCAGCCAGGATTACCCACCTTCCCTCCCTTCCAGAGAAGCTAGATTGAAATGAGTCCAATCGACTTCACGGCAACGTGCTTGGATTTTTTGAAGCTTCTCTTAGGAAACTGATGATCCAAGAGAAAACACAGAGATGGTGAGGCAAGACTTCCCAGTCAAATCAGGAGTTTCTTACTAACCACCCTACAGGAAACCCCATATCTACACAAGCTCTGCCCAAAAACTAGAGCTTCCAATAAGCTTTTAAGGTTCTCATACTTGGGAATTACCGAGGATGACTAGCGATTTGAGGAAAGCCCCTCCCTAAGAAAGAATGGGATAAAAGCGAAAAAGAAAGAAACTCTGAGGAAAACAAAGACAATGCAAAGAAATAGGAGAAAACCTCAAAAATCTGTAATCAATATCCTCAGAGAGGTAGAAAAGAAAATGCATCCATAAAACTCAAATGGGTGAATTTTATGGTATGTAAATTATACCCTTATAAAGGTCTTTTAAAAAACAAATGGGTCGTGTTTAAAATTAAACTTTCAAAAAACAAAAAAGCAAATTTAAAAATAAAAATACAATAGAAAAGTTAAAGATAATTTTGTGATATCCAAATAGTAAAGAAAAAGACAGAAAGTTGAAAATAAGAGAGAAAATATTTTTTAAAAATAGATTATTTGAGGGTTTTCAACATCTGACTAAAAGGAGATCTAGATATAAAGAAAACAAAAGTTAAGACAAGGATATTATCAAAGAAATCAAAAAAGAAAAGTCACCCAAACTGAAGGGCATGCCCGCAGGTCCAAAATAATAATAATAATTAATAATAACAACACTAATAAAAACTCCTATACAAGGATCCATGCATCAAAAAAATTTTAGAACAGAATTTGGTGGGAAACAAAAGAAGGAGGCGGGAGGTGCCGCACTCAAAGCTGGGGACCTGAGGCTCTTTAAAATCACAGCAGCTTTGGCTCTGGCAGATCTAGAGGTCAGCTTTTTTCTTCTTATTTGGAATTACCAGTCAAGTTTTCAAGAAGCCGTACATACTTCCACATCTTCTGCACAATGGCTGGCGGATTACCACATCGTCATCATTCAGTTGGACACGATTGGGATCTTACTTGTATGAAAATAGATGAATTTCTATATAGCATAGCTGAAAAGGTTAAAAATTTTGTAGTTATTTATCTTGTGGATATTACAGAAGTACCTGACTTCAAGGAAATGTATCAGTTATACAATCTTTGCACTGTCATGTTTTTCTTCGGGAACAACCACATAATGATTGATTTGGGGACTGGTAACAACAAGAAGATTAAGTGGGCCATCAGGACAAACAGGAGATGATCTGATCGACATCATAGATCTACCACGGAGCATGCAAGAGCCGGGGGCTGGACTACTCCACCCAGTACAGGTGCTGAGTCCTCTTGGTCACCTCGTGTTCAGAGCTTTCACTGTTCTCTGTATGTGTGTGCTGTGGAATCACTTCCATGTGGAACATCTTAGACTATTTGAAGCCTTTGGGAAATTTCTAGAAAAGTATATGCAACTCAAGGAGCTGGAGTGTCTTTTTGAAATAAGGATAGTGTAGCCTTAAATTTTCAGTCTGCCTATCCATTGTATTTTTATATTGGCAAATATCTGTAAATGCCTAACTGAAATAAAATAAAAGATTATGAACAGTTGCAAAAATAGAAAGAAAGGAATTTCAGAACACCAGAAATACAAGATGCTAAAAACTTCCAGAGGAGAAAACCAAAAAAAAAACCAAACCCACTGCTGTCAAGTGGATTCGAACTCATAGTGACCCTATAGGACAGAGTAGAGCTGCCCCATAGGGTTCCTAAGGCTATAAATCTTTACGTAAGCAGACTGCCACATCTCTCTCCTTTGGAGCTACTGGTGGGTTCAAACCACCAATCTTTGGGTACACAGCTGAGCACCTTAACCACTGCACCACTGGGCTCCCCAGAGAAGAAGAGAGGCCACAAAAAAGGAATTGAGAATCAGACAGCATTGAACTAGTCAACACTGACTCCATAAGATAGAAGACAATGGAGTAATGTCTTCAAAATTACGGAGGGAGGTGGGGGGAACCACAAACATTTTTCCAATCTACAATTCTATACCCATCAAATTACATATCAAGCAGGGGGATAAGATAAAGACATTCACAAAGTACGACTCTCAAAAAAAATTATTTTCCACCTGGCCTTTTTCAGGAAGCTTTTTTTTTTTACTGAAGGAGGTTCCAACCATATAAAGGAAAAATCACAAATAAGGAAAACCTGGATTCGGTTAACAGTTGATCCAAAGGAGGGAGGTGATAGGGTTTCTGGGTATCACGGTAAAAAAAAAAGACCATAGGATGCATACAGGCCCAGAAAGATGGCAGTTCAGATTGGAAAGGAGAACAAAGGCCTTTCAGAAAAAACCTTAAAATATAAATGAGTAAAACTGACAGATTGTTCAATGCCTTTGAAGATAGTGAGTGAAGAGTTACAGTTGGAATCAATTAGTGACAAGTACTTTAAAAACAAAGCAAACAAAACTGGAGCAGTTACTCCAAGGAAAATCAGCATTTGTCCAAGACATTATATAGTTCAGCTGTGAAAAGCCTAAGGCACAGCCCTTAAAAATGTGAACACTGAATTTAGATATAACCAATTAATTGTGATATAACACTAATGTAAAAAATGGGGAAGAGAAAAGAAAGAAAATTAAATCCTAGTCTTCTACAGTACGAAATCCACCAATATTATCTGTATTAGTTTCTATTTCTGCTAAACCAAATAACCCACAAATTTATTATCTTACAGTTTTGGAGATCAGAAGTCCGAAATAGGTCCTGTTGGTCTAAAATCAGGGTGGCAGCAGGGCTATGTATCTTTCTGGAGGCTCTAGGGGAGACTTGTTTTCTTGCTTTTTCCAGCCTCTATAAAAAAAAAAAAAAAAAAAAAACTTTTTTTTTTTTAGAGGCTGCCCACATTCCTTAGCTTATGGGTGCCTTCCATCTTTAAAACAGCAATGGCTGATTGAATCTTTCTCATATGCCAGCACTCTGACACAGACTCTTCTGTGTCCTTCTTTCAACATTTAAATAATCTTTGTGACAATATTGGGCCCACCTGGATAATCCAGGATACTTTCTCTTTTCAGGTCAGCTGATTAACAACCTTATCCACCTGCAACTTTAATTACCCTTACCATGTAACATAATACAGCCACAGGTTCTGGGTATTTGGATGTGGACTTATTATTCTGGCTACCAAAATATCTAAAACTGAAAATCAAGGAATAGCAGTATAGCTTGTTATTTTGACTTCAGAGACAAGTACCAAAATAATTATCTTAATATGCTGAAAAAGGTGGGGAGGGGCTACTGTATTTTATCATAAAACTTGTATAACTATTTTGCATAACTATTTGATTTTATAAACTACAGAAATTACTTTCAAAAATTCAAATAAATATTTACAGTTCTGTTTCAGTTTCTTTCTCTTCCTAGAACCCATCAGAAAAAGGTATGTACAAAATAGACTTCTGAAACCACTACCAGAAATTAGAGTTGTGTATACAATGCTCTTCATTTGCAAAATGCATGTTTTGGCTGACAGAAGCAAAGCTCCCTGAGTGTGAAGGAGAAGCATTAAGGAAGCTCAGCATTGGTGTGTTTCTGTCATAACAATAGTCTAGAAAGAATGCAAAGAAAAGCCAGATCACCCTTTTCCCCAGAGGACAGATGAGAGCCATTCTGGCTGTGAGGGAAAAAGGGAGTTGAATTGGTTATAAGACTTAAAACAAGGACACTAAACCTAGTGGGGTGGGGAGTCCTGCTGTGAAAGGAAGGAAATCAGCAACAAGAGACTACCAAGCCCATCCATGCTCCACACCTGAGAAATTCCTACAAGCAAAGCCTGCAGACAGTCCATCAGTTGTCCTGTGATAAAGAAACATCTCACCTGTTCATCTAGCTGCTGTCTGGTGACTGCCTTCCACCACTGCTCTTGGATCAGCCAGAGAAAGTGCTATGAATTACTGCTCCATTATTTTCCTGAACCTTATGAATTGCCCTGTTGTGACATCCCTCAGGACACTCATATGACCCCTCAAGTAGACAATGCTAAACCCCGACATTATACTCTTGCAGTACTTTTTTGTAGCCTGCCTTTTCCTTGTATACAGTTGGTAAACACATTCTATATATACCTCTGTCATAGGACTCACCACCTGCTGTACAATGGCCTATACAATTGTCTGTTTCTCTCCCTATATTATGAAATCCTTGATGGCAAGGAGGTATGTCTTTCATCTTTATATCCCCAGCAATCACACAGGTCCTGATGCAGAAGGTACCGAACGGATGATCACAGAGTGAAAAAGTGAAGTACAGGGTATGCGTAGGCTGTTCCAATTTAATAATTGCCCCAAAACTAGCATCCTGAAAGGTCTGAGTTTTCTTTACAAACAAAGATAAAATCAGCTGGATTAGCAGGATATAATAAAATATTCATTCAGACAGATTGGCTATAACAAAATAATCTCAAAAATATTGGAAATAATTTCAAAATTTAATCCCTTCTTTTTTTTTTATTTTGTAGAAACATATCACAATTATTGCTTAGAAATCAGACAGATTTAGGTTCAAATTCCCTCTTTGTCACCTACTATGACTAAGACAGTGAGTTGAATATTTAATATTGTGTGATTTGGTTTCCTCTCTTAAATATGGGTGAATAATACTTACTGCATACAATCTTGTATTAATGAGACAATATACATAAGAAAAAAACTAGTACAAAGAGTAAATGTACAGCATAGCAAAATGTATTATATAGGATTTTGTGATAGTATAGAAGACTGTAGAACTCTATATCAACCAGCAACCCAGGTCTTTAATATTTATAAAATCATTCCCAGTTATAGAAATAAATGATTATATGAATATTGTTCCATTTAATGAAAATACATTTTATAATTTATTTTATACATATTGTTTCATTTAGGGAAGACACATTTAAACATTTCCTTTAAATAATAATGTATTACTTCCTCATAAAAGAAACTTACAGTGCAATTAATATATAATAGCTAGGAAATAAAAATTATGGCTGCTATCCCAAAATCTGAGAAAAATAAAAGGAACATCCAACGATCAAATCAGAAGAATAAAATTTTTAAAGCAACATTAAATATTCAGGCCTGGTTTCAGTATTCAAAAAATAATGTCTTTTTTTTTTTCTTTCTTTTTTAAATCAGTTTGTCCAAATGAGTTTGCATATGTAGAATATTAATTTATCTTCCAGCTTGGTCCAGATGGGATTATAATTGCTACGAAGTGAAAGTTAGTATGCTAAATACATATTTAGAGCCAAAAAGATTTAATAAATATTGTGGAATAACAGACTGCATAGCCATCAACATACACTACAAGAAATTCTCTTCACTAGTTATAAACATGCAGCTATGGGTACAGCAATTTTATCTTAAAAATAATAATATTTGAAGAAATCAATTGAATGCAACAGTATTATTAAAAGATTGTACATTTTCAAAATGTATAATATACATATAAATTATGGACTTTAACTTGATCAACCCTAAAATTCTTCAGTATCTCTAATGCCTACCCCATCTGTAGTTAGTGTCATTCCTATGGAAGTGTGGCTCTCCTAGCAATAGCAGTCTTATTTCCATTTTTACCTGCCTTTATGTCCCATTCCTTTTTTTTTTTTTTCTTTTTCTTTTTTTGTCCCAGTCCTTAGGTTCCAGGGCCTTCCATTTGCCCTCCTTCGCTCAAAGTTTATCAAGCTGTATTGCAGGATGAACTCTGAGCTAGGCCCTGTGCTAAGCCATTTACATACATTACCCCAAACCAGCTTCACAACACACCTATGAGGTAAGTAAATGTCTCAGAACGTGGAAACTGAGGCCCAGCATTCATACAGTTGATAGGTGGTGGAGTCGAGGATTGTAGCCCCAAATTCAAACTCTTAATCACTACACTGCAGTTTTCAAACCCTTTCTTAGCTGTATGAATAAAAGCTCATTCAGATGATCAGTATGTAAAGTAGATAATCTTGGCCCAAACTTGAATTAGGGTGAGTGGTTGAGCATCTAAACCTACTCCTTTGCCTCCTCCCTTCAGAAGGGACTCCAAGGAGAATAGATTAAAAACTGTTGCCCTTAGAATGACATGGCAAAAGAACTAGTCACTTAATTGTGCGTGTGAACAAACAGCAATTTGTTACATATATGTTGCTTTTGTTAGTTGCTGTTGAGTCTGCTACAATTCGTAGTGACTTATGTGTAACAGAATGAAACATTGCCTGGTCCTGTGCCACCTCCATAATCTTTGATACATTTGAGCCCATTGTTGTGTCTATGATATCAATCCATCTCATTATGGTTTTCCTTATGTTCAGTGACACTTTTCTTTACCAAACATGATGGCCTTTTCTAGCAATACATATATACAATATTAAAAAATATGTAATAAAAACACTGAGTCTCTTCTTAATGCAGAACATACCTGTTGAATGAGTTCCTGCTCAAAGCTATCACTTTGGAAACAGTGGTTCAGTAATGGGATATGCAGCAGATGTTTCTGGGGCCTCTTTCACTTCCCCTTTAGCCTGAGCTGTGGGAGAATGTTCAGACACTAGGAACTGCCAGGTTCCTGCCAAGCCCCAGCACCTTCTTGGACACTGGGTGAGCTCACCAAACCTACATGCAAGTGTACCTTGGGGACAGATAGTTAATGCACCCAAGCAATACAGGACAAGATTGGATGAACAAATGCTCCATTCTCCCGTTTCCCCAGACAGACTCCTCATAGGTCCACACAGTCAAGCTGCCATGGTCTAAGGCACCAATCTCCAGAATGCATCCTACACTGGCTTTTCCTCTTTTTCTCTCTACTCTCTTCACTCCCTCATATTTGATTCCTGGTATCACCTCACAAATAATCTGCCTCATCCAAGTTCTTACATCAAGCTCTGCTCTTTGGGGACTCAAACTGAAATAGGATATGCTGAAGGGTATTCCAGGTGCTGTCCAGTCAATTCTGACTCATGGCAATCCCATGTGTGTCAGAGTAGAACTGTGCTCCACAGGGCGTTTAATAGCTGATTTTTCAGAAGCACGTTGCCAGGATTTTCTTCTGAGATGCCTCTAGATAGATTTAAACTGCCAATCGCTTAGCAGTTGAGCACATTAACCCTTTGCACCATTTGGGTATCCTGCTTGAGGGTATGGACCACCCTTAAAACCTAAAGAATGTTCACCATGACAGGGCTGTTAGGAAAGAAAGTAGAAACAGGAGTCTCTCCAGCTCCCCAACATTATTCTTAACATCACTCCTCTCTCTAATCTTCTTACCTACCCCTCTAACTATACCACTGTCTCTGTTCGAAAAATTGTAGGTACATTATAAGCAAACAAACTTTCATTAATAGATAAATAGTATTTTATAACATTCCAAAGATAAAATTAACAATACTGTATTATGATATTAGAGAAGCCCTGGTGTCTCAGTGGTTAAGAGCTCATCTGCTAACCAAAAGTTCAGCAGTTCAAATCCACCAGCAGTTCCATGGGAGAAAGATGTGGAAGTTTGCTTCCTTAAAGATTTACAGCCATGGAAACCCTATAGAGCAGTACTACTCTGTCCTATAGAGTTGCTATGAGTTGGAATCTACTCAAAGGGAACTGATTCATTTTTGTTTTACTATGTTATTTCTCTATTATAGCATAAGAAATATGTGGAAATTAAAACAAGAATATCACTTTGCAGTTCTAACTATGCAGTCCGCCAAGTGTCTTTCTGTTCGTCATACTGTGGGGGCTTGTATGATGCTGTGATGCTGGAATTTATACCACTGGTATTCAAACGTCAGCAGGGCCACCCATGGAGCACAGGTTTCAGCTAAGCTTCCAGACTAAGACAGGCTAGGAAAAAGGATCTGGTGATCCACTTCTGGAAACAACTAGCCAGTGAAATTCTTATAATTAGCAGTGGAACATTGTCTGATATAGTGCAGGAGATGACCAAATCAGGTTGGAAGGTACTCAAAATAAGACTGGGGAAGAGCTGTCTCCTCAAAATAGAGTTGGCCTTAATGATGTGGATAGAGTCAAGCTTTTGGGGCCTTCATTTGCTGATGTGGCATGACTCAAAATGAGAAGAAACAACTGCAAACGTGCATTAATAATTGGAACCAGGGATGTAAGAAGTATGAATCTAGGACAATTGGAAATTGCCAAAAATTAAAATGGAACACATAAACATTAATATCCTAGGCATTAGTGAGCTGAAATGGTCTGGTATTGACCATTTTGAATTGGAAAATCATATGGTCTACTATGCTGGGAATGACAACTTGAAGAGGAATGGCATTGTGTTCATCGTCAAAAAGAAGGTTTCAAGATCTATCCTGAAGTACAACGCTGTCAGTGATAGGATAATATCCATATACCTACAAGGAAGAACAGTTAATAGGACTATTATTTAAATTTACACACTAACCACTAATGCCAAAGATGAAGAAATTGAAGATTTTTACCAACTTCTGCAGTCTGAAATTGATAGAGCATGCAATCAGGATGCACTGATAACTACTGGTGATTGGAATGCGATAGTTGGAAACAAAGAAGAAGGATTGGTAGTTGGAAAATATGGCCTTGGTGATAGAAACAATGCCAGAAATCACATGATTGAATTTTGCAAGACCAGTGACTTCTTCATTACAAATACCTTTTCTCACCAACATAAACTGACTATAAACATGGACCTTGCCAGATGGAATACACAAGAATTAAATCGACTACATCTGTGGAAAGAGATGATGGAACAGCTCAATATCATCAGTCAGAGCAAGGCCAGAGGCCAACTGTGGATCAGACCATCAGTTACTCATATGCAAGTTCAAGCTGAAACTGAAGAAAATTAGAATAAGTCCATGAGAGTCAAAGTACAACCTTGAGTATATCCCACCTGAATTTAGAGACCTTCTCAAGAATAAATTTGATGTGTTGAACACTAATGACCGAAGACCAGACGAGTTGCGGAATGACATCAAAGATATCATATATGAAGAAAGCAAGAGGTCGTTAAAAAGACAAGAGAGAAAGAAAAGACCTAAATGGATGTCAGAAGAGACCCTGAAACTTGCTCTTGGACGTCGAGTAGCTAAAGCGAAAGGAAAAAAGAATGAAGTAAAAGAGCTGAACAGAAGATTTCAAAGGGCAGGACAAGAAGACAAAGTATTATGATGACCTGTGAAAAGACCTGGAGATAGAAAACCAAAAGGGAAGAGCATGCTCAGCATTTCTCAAGCTGAAAAAACTGAGCAAAAAATTCAAGCCTCGAGTTGCAATACTGAAGAATTCCACAGAGAAAATATTAAACGACACAGGAAGCATCAAAAGAAGATGGAAGGAATATACAGAATCACTATACCAAAAAGAACTGGTTACTGTTCAACCATTTCAGGAGGTAAAATATCATCAGGAACCTATGGTACTGAAGGAAGAAGTCCAAGCTGCACTGAAGGCACTGGCAGAGAACAAGACGGCAGGAATGGATGGAATACCAATTCAGATGTTTCAACAAACATATGCAAAGCTGGAAGTGCTCTCTCCTCTATGCCAAGAAATTTGGAAGACAGCTACCTGGTCAACTGACTGAAAGAGATCCATATTTATGCCTATTCCCAAAAAAGGTGATCCAACCGAATGTAGAAATTACTGAACAATATCATTAACAAAACCAAACCGAAACAAAACCCAGTGCCATCGAGTTGGTTCCTACTCAGAGCGACCCTATAGGACAGAGTACAACTGCCCCATAGAGTTTCCAAGGAGTGCCTGGTGGATCTGAAATGCCAACCCTTTGGTTAGCAGCCATAGCACTTAACTACTATGCCATCAGGGTTTCCCATTAATATCACAGGAAAGTAAAATTTTGCTGAAGATCATTCAAAAGTAGTTACAGCAGTACATCAACAAAGAACTGCCAGAAATTCATGCCCGATTCAGAAGAGGATGTGGAACCACATATACCATTGCTGGTGTCAAATGGATCCTGGCTGAAAGCAGAGAATATCAGAAAAATGTTTACCTATGTTTTATTGACTATGCTAGGGCATTCAACAGTGTGGGCATAACAAATTGTGAATAACATTGCAGAGAACGGAAATTCTGGGATGGTTAATTGTGCTCATGAGGAATCTATGCATGGATCAAGAGGAAGTCATTCAAACAGAACAAGAGGATACTGCATGGTTTAAAGTCCAGAAAGGTGTTCATCGGGGTTGTATCCTTCCAACATACCTATTCCATCTGTATGCTGAACAAATAATACGAGAAGCTGGACTATATGAAGAAGAACAGGGCATCAGGGCTGGAGGAAGACTCATTAACAACCTGCGTGATGCAGATGACACAATCTTCCTTGCTGAAAATGAAGAGGACTTGAAGTACTTACTGATGAAGATTAAAGACCACAGCCTTCAGTATGGATTACACCTCAACATAAAGAAAACAAAAATCCTCACAACTGGACCAATAAGCAACATCATGGTAAATGGAGAAAAGATTGAAGTTGTCAAGGATTTCATTTTACTTGGATCCACAATCAACACCCGTGGAAGGAAGAAGCAGTCAAGAAATCAAAAGACGCATTGCATTGGGCAAATCTGCTGCAAAAGACCTCTTTAAAGTGTTGAAAAGCAAAGATGTCACCTTGAGGACTAAGGTGCTCCTGACCCAAGCCATGGTGTTTTCAGTTGCCTCATATGCATGTGAAAGCTGGACAATAAATAAGGAAGACAGAAGAAGAATTTGACTTGTGGTGTTGGTGAAGACCCTGGTGGTGTAGTGGTTAAGTGCTACGGCTGCTAACCAAAGGGTAGGCCGTTCGAATCCGCCAGGTGCTGCTCATTGGAAACTCTATGGGGCAGTTCTACTCTGGCCTATAGGGTCGCTATGAGTCGGAATTGACTCGACAGCACTGGGTTGTTGGTGAAGAACATTGTGTATACCATGGGCTTCCAAAAGAACGAACAAATCTCTTAGAAGTACAGCCAGAATGCTCCTTAGAAGTATGGATGGCGAGACTGCGTCTCACATACTTTAGAGAAGTTATCAGGAGGGATGAGTCCCTGGAGAAGAACATCATGCTTGGTAAAGTAGAGGGTCAGCAAAAAAGAGGAAGACCCGATGATGGCGGAATAGACAGGTGCTTCTGTCAAGCCCTCTTTACAACAAAGACCCGAAAAAAAAAGTGAAATGAGTATATTTGTGACAAGCTCGGAACCCTGAGCATCAAAGGCAAACTTAGACAATGAACTGGGGGGCAGGGGGAGGAAGAGACCGTTCAGAAGTGGAGAGGAGTTACCGGACCTGAATCGCTGGGAGCCCTCAGGCACCATACTCGGAGCAGTGGCAGCAGGCTGGTATTAGCGCTCGGTCACAGTTTCCTCAGGGAGAAGCAGCCGCACAGCCTACTCACCCTCTGGAACCTGAGGAGAACAGTGCTCTTGGCAAAAGCTAAGTACTTCCGTATATTTTACTGCACCCCAACCCCCAAGCCGGCTTCAGTGGCTGAATTCCTGGGCCTGAGATAGACCCTGGTGAGCACCAAGAGCCATCCTCCTGGCCTTGGGGAAGGAAAAAAACTGCAACTCAGAGGAAAAGATAATTTGCTAGCGCCATTAACTGGGGGAGCTCAGGACAGAAGTGGCTCCTGTCTAGGCATAAACCATCCATGGACCTTGAGTACCTTTTCCTTCTGCATGGACCTGTGTGGGCCTATTTTGGGAGAATAGGCCCTTGTTGGCAAACTCCAGCCATTTCAGCTGTGCAGTGGAGAGGTGGGTGTTTGACATTTGACATTGCTTTGCCTACTAAACAAGTTCCTCACCCACCCACATCAGGGAACTAAGGACTGGTACCTCCACTCAGGGCACCCAGCCACCCTCGACAGGGGTCCAAAGATAACTGGTACCTCTCAGTCCCTAAAACCAAATACTTTGGGTGCCCATGGTCCCTCTGCAGAACCCACCCACCAACATGCTCTAGGGAACAGAGAAGTGATTTGCTCAGAGACACTTGGGGGTCGGTTCTCAGCCCCCTGCCTTGTTCAGAGCGTGACTCCTTGCTGCAATCAGATACCGGTATATATGCCAATCACCCCTGCCCCACTAAGACTGTGAGACAGAGCCTTTACCACACACTTGATGATCAGCTACCTGGAAACCTGAGCTGAATCCATACAAGAAAACTGAATGGACTCCTAGACTGATATACTTGATAAAAGCTCTAGCCAGCTGGGGACAGGGCACCAGAGCTCCAAAGGTGAAAATAATCAAGCTAGCTCACTGAAGTAACCCACAGGGGTATACCAAAACAAAACAAAGCAAGCAGCTATGACACAGTAAGCAAGCATAAACTAATACAATAACTTAGAGGTGGCTTGGAGACAATAGTCAATATCAAGTCACATAAAGAAAAAGACCATGATCACCTCAACAGGCTCTCAAAACAAAAAATCCAGGGATCTTCTAGATGAAAGTGCATTCCTGGAATTACCAGATGCAGAATACAAAAGTTTAATATACAGAACCCTTCGAGACATCAGGAAGGAAATGAGGCAATATGCAGAACAAGCCAAGGAACACACAGATAAAGCAACTGAAGAAATTAGAAAGATTATTCAGGAGTATAATGAAAAGTTTAATAAGCTGGAAAAATCCATAGACAGACAGCAATCAGAAATTCAGAAGATTAACAATAAAATTACAGAATTAGACAACTCAATAGAAAGTCAGAGGAGCAGAATTGAGCAAGTAGAAGCTAGAATTTCTGAACTCAAAGATAAATCACTTGGCACTAATATATTTGAAGAAAAATCAGATAAAAGAACTAAAAAAAAATGAAGAAACCTTAAGAATCATGTGGGACTCTATCAAGAGAAATAACCTACGAGTGACTGGAGTACCAGAACAGGGAGGGATAACAGAAAAAACAGAGAAAATTCTTGAAGATTTGTTGGCAGAAAACTTTCCTGATATTGTGAAAGATGAGAAGATATCTATCCAAGATGCTCATCAAACTCCACATAAGGTAGATCTTAAAAGAAAGTCAGCAAGACATTATAATCAAACTTGCCAAAATGAAAGATAAAGAGAGAATTATAAGAGCAGCAAGGGATAAACAAAAAGTCACCTACAAAGGAGAGCCAATAAGAATAAACTTGGACTACTCGGCAGAACCCATGCAGGCAAGAAGGCAATGGGATGACATATTTAAAAAACTGAAGGAAAAAAATTGCCTGCCAAGAATCATATATCCAGCAAAACTGTCTCTTAAATATGAAGGTGAAATTAAGACATTTCCAGATAAACACAAGTTTAGGGAATTTATAAAAACCAAACCAAAACTACAAGAAATACTAAAGGGAGTTCTTTGGTTAGAAAATCAATAATATCAGATATTACCCCAAGACTAGAACACCAGGCAGAGCAAACAGAAGTCAAACCAGACAGGGAAATCCAAAAAAACAAAGCAAGATTTTAAAAAAAAGCCCAACACAGGGTAACGGTAATGTTATTATATGAAAGAAGAAAACATTAAAATAATAAAGAGGGACTAAGAAATGTAATTATGCACCTTCCATATGGAGAGGAAGATATGGTGATACAAAAAAATAAAAGTTAGTTTTAAATTTAGAAATATAGGGGTAAATAATAAGGTAACCACAAAGCAGACTAACTATCCTACTCATCAAAATAAAATACAAAGGAAAAATAGACACTCAGCAAAAACAAAATCAACAACAACAAATATGAGGAAAGGACAATATATAAAGAAAATCTACTCAGCGCATAAAATCGAGTGGGAAAAAGAAACTGTCAACACACAAAAAAAGACATCAAAATGATAGCACTAAATTCATACCTATCCATAATTACCCTGAATGTAAATGGACTAAATGAACAAATAAAGAGACACAGAGTGGCAGAATGGATTAAAAAACAAGATCCGTCTATATGCTGCCTACAAGAGACACATCTTAGACTTAGAGACACAAACAAACTAAAACTCAAAGGATGAAAAAAAAGATATCAAGCAAAAAGAGCAGGAATGGCAATATTAATTTCTGACAAAATAGACTTTAAAGTTAAATCCATCAGAAAGGATAAGGAAGGACACTATATAATGATTAAAGGGACAATATACCAAGAAGATATAACCATATTAAATATTTATGCACCTAATGACAGGGCTGCAAGATACATAAAACAAACTGTATCAGCATTGAAAAGTGAGATAGCCCCACAATAATACTAGGAGACTTCAACACGCCACTTTTGGTGAAGGGCAGGACATCCAGAAAGAAGCTCAATAAAGACACGGAAGATCTAAATGCCACAATCGATCAACTTGACCTCGTAGACATATACAGAACACTCCACCCAACAGCAACCAAGTATACTTTCTTTTCTAGTGCACATGGAACATTCTCTAGAATAGACCACATTTTAAGTCATAAAGCAAACCTTAGCAGAATCCAAAACATCAAAATATTACAAACCATTTTCTCTGACCATAAGGCCATAAAAGTGGAAATCAATAACAGAAAAGGCAGGGAAAAGAAATCAAACACTTGGAAACTGAACAATACCCTGCTCAAAAAAGACTGGATTATAGAAGACATTAAGGATGGAATCAAGAAATTCAGAGAATCCAATGAGAATGAAAACACTTCCTATCAGAACCTTTGGGACACAGCAAAAGTGGTGCTCAGAGGCCAATTTATATCAATAAATGCACACATCCAAAAAGAAGAAAGGGCCAAAATCAGAGAATTATCCCTACAACTTGAACAAATAGAAAGAGAGCAACAAAAGAAACCAACAGGCACCAGAAGAAAACAAATAATAAAAATTAGAGCTGAACTAAATGAAATAGAAAACAGAAAAACAATTGAAAGAATTAACAAGACCAAAAGCTGGTACTTTGAAAAAAATCAACAAAATTGATAAACCACTGGCCAAACTGACAAAAGAAAGACAGGAGAGGAAGCAAATAACCCGAATAAGAATGACAGGGGCGATATTGCAACAGACCCAACTGAAATTAAAAGAATCATATCAGATTACTATGAAAAACTACACTCAAACAAATTTGAAAACCTAGAAGAAATGGATGAATTCCTAGAAAAACACTACCTACCTAAACTAACACAAACAGAGGTAGAACAACTAAATAGACCCATAACAAAAGAAGAGATTGAAAAGGTAATCAAAAAACTCCCAACAAAAAAAAAGCCCTGGTCAAGACAGCTTCACCTTCAGAGCAGAGTTAACACTACTATTAAAAAAAAAAATTACTAAAGGTTATTTCAGAGCATAGAAAAGGACGGAATACTACCAAACTCATTCTATGAAGCCACCATATCCCTGATACCAAAACCAGATAAAGACACCACAAAAAAAGAAAATTACAGACCTATATCCCTTACGAACATAGATGCAAAAATCCTCAACAAAATTCTAGCCAAAAGAATTCAACAACATATCAAAAAAATAATTCACCAAGACCAAGTGGGATTCATACCAGGTATGCAGGAATGGCTCAACATTAGAAAAACAATTAATGTAATCCACCACATAAAACAAAAGACAAGAATCACATGATTTTATCAATTGATGCAGAAAAGGCATTTGACAAAGTTCAACACTCATTCATGATAAAAACTCTCAGCAAAATAGGAATAGAAGGAAAATTCCTCAACACAATAAAGGGCATTTATACAAAGCCAAATTTTTTTTTTTTTATACAACGCCAACAGCCAACATCACCCTAAATGGAGAGAGCCTGAAAACATTCCCACTGAGATCACAAACCAGACATGGATGCCCTTTATCACCATTCTTATTCAACATTGTGTTGGAGGTCCTAGCCAGAGCAATTAGGCTAGATAAAGAAATAAAGGTCATTCAGATTGGCAGGGAAGAAGTAAAAGTATCTCTATTTGCAGATGAAATGATCTTATACACAGAAACTCTATGGAATCCTCCAGAAACCTACTGAAACTAATAGAAGAGTTCAGCAGAGTATCAGGATACAAGATAAACATACAAAAATCAGTTGGACTCCTCTACACCAACAGAAAAAACATCGAAGAGGAAATCACCAAATCAATGCCATTTACAGTAGCCCCCAAGAAGATAAAATACTTTGGAATAAATCTTACCAGAGATGTAAAAGACTTATACAAAGAAAACTACAGTACACTTCTGCAAGAAACCAGAAGAGACTTACATAAGTGGAAGAACATACCTTGATCGTGGATAGGAAGACTTAATATTATAAAAATGTCTATTTCACCAAAAGCGATCTATACATTTAATGCAATTCGGATCCAAATCCCAATGACATTCTTTAATGAGATGGAGAAATAAATCACCAACTTCATATGGAAGGGAAAGAGGCCCCGGATAAATAAGGCATTACTGAAAAAGAAGAACAAAATGGGAGGCCTTACTTTACCTGATTTTAGAACCTATTATACCACCACAGTAGTCAAAACACCCTGGTACTGGTACAACAGATACATAGACCAACAGAATAGAATTGAGAATCCGGACATAAATCTACCCACATATGAGCAGTTGATATTTGACAAAGGCCCCAAAACAGTTAAATGGGGAAATGACAGTCTTTTTAACAAATGGTGCTGGCATAACTGGATACCCATCTGCAAAAAAATGAAACAAGACCCATACCTCACTCCATGCACAAAAACTAACTCAAAATGGATCAAAGACCTAAATATAAAATCTGAAATGATAAAGATCATGGATGAAAAAATATGGACAATGTTAGGAGCCCTAATACATGGCATAAACAGTACACAAAACATTATAAAGAATGTAGAAGAAAAACTAGATAACTAAGAGCTCCTAAAAATCAAACACCTATGCTCATCCAAAGACTTCACCAAAAGAATAAAAAGACTACCTACAGACTGGGAAAAAGTTTTTACCTATGACATTTCTGATCAGCGCCTGATCTTTAAAATCTACATGATACTGCAAAAACTCAACTGCAAAAAGACAAATAACCCAGCTAAAAAATGGGCAAAAGATATGAATAGACACTTCCCTAAAGAAGACATTCAGGTAGCTAACAGATATATGAAGAAATGTTCACTATGATTAGCCATTAGACAAATGCAGATCAAAACTACAATGAGATTTCATCTCACTCCAACAAGGCTGGCATTAATCCAAAAAACACAAAATAATGTTAGACAGGCTGTGGAGAGATTGGAACACTTATACACTGCTGGTGGGAATGTCAAATGGTTCGACCACTTTGGAAATCGATTTGGCGCTTCCTTAAAAAGCTGGAAATAGAACTACCATACGATCCAGCAATCCCACTACTTGGAATATATCCTAAAGAAATAAGAGCCTTTACATAAACAGATATATGCACACCCATGTTTATTGCAGCACTGTTTACAATAGCAAAAAGATGGAAGCAACCAAGGTGCCCATCAATGGATGAATGGATAAATAAATTATGGTATATTCACACAATGGAATACTACGCATCGATAAAGAACAGTGAGGAATCTGTGAAACGTTTCCTGACATGGAGGAACCTGGAAGGCATTATGCTGAGTGAAATTAGTCAGTTGCAAAAAGACAAATATTGTATAAGACCACTATTATAAGAACTTGAGAAATAGTTTAAACTGAGAAGAAAACATTCTCTTGTGGTTACTTGAGGGGGAAGGGAGGGAGGGAGGGTGTGAGAGGGGCATTCACTAATTAGATAGTAGATAAGAACTAGTTTAGGTGAGGGGAAAGACAGCACACAGTACAGGGGAGGTCAGCACAATTGGACTAAACCAAAAGCAAAGAAGTTTCCTGAATAAACTGAATGCTTTTAAGGCCAGCATAGCAGGGGCAGGGGCCTGGGGACCATGGTTTCAGGGGACATCTAAGTCAATTGGCATAATAAAATCTATTAAGAAACATTCTGCATCCCACTTTGAAGAGTGGCATCTGAGGTCTTAAATGCTAGCAAGCAGCCATCTAAGATGCATCAATTGGTCTCAACCCACCTGGATCAAAGGAGAATAAAGAACACCAAGGACACAAGGTGATTATGAGCCCGAGAGACAGAAAGGGCCACATGAACCAGAGACTACATCATTCTGAGACCAGGAGAACTAGATGGTGCCCGGCTACACCAGATGACTGCCCTGACAGGGGACACAACAGAGAACCCGTGAGGGAGCAGGAGAGCAGTGGGATGCAGACCCCAAATTCTCCTAAGACCAGACTTAATGGTCTGACTGAGTCTGGAAGGACCCCAGTGGTCATGGAACCCATACCTTCTGTTGGCCCAGGACAGGAACCATTCCCAAAGCCAACTCTTCAGACATGGATTGGACTGGACAATGGGTTGGAGAGGGATGCTAGTGAGGCATGAGCTTCTTGTATCAGGTGGACACTTGAGACTATGTTGGCCATCTCCTGCCTGGAGGGGAGATGAGAGGGTGCAGGGGGTTAGAAGCTGGAGAAATGGACACGAAAAGAGAGAGTGGAGGGAGAGAGCCAGCCGTCTCATTAAGGGGGAGAGTAATTGGGAGTGTGCAGCAAGTTGTATATGGGTTTTTATGTGAGAGACTGACTTGATTTGTAAACTTTCACTTAAAGCACAATAAAAATTATTAAAAAAAAAAAAGAGGAAGACCCTTAACAAGATGGATTGACACAGTGGCTACAACATTGGGCTCAAGCATAGAAACGATTGTGAGGATGGCACAGGACCAGGTAGCGTTTTGTTCTGTTTTGCATAGGGTCGCTATGACTTGGAACTGACTTGACGGCACCTAACAACAGATAACAGCTGTGCAATTGATACAGTGGAGTTTGCAAAGCACTGCTCAACCTAGAATCTAGTAGAGATTTCTGAAGAAAGCAAGGGAATGTCCTGGAGCCCCTTCACAGGTCCTGCTGTCCCCTTCACAGGTCCAGATTCCTCAGATCATTGATGCCACAAGCTCTCACTTCTCTGAACAATTTAGTAGAGCCCTTTTTGGTTAATTTTTTTCTTTAATTTCAGAAGATATAACATAAAAATCAACAGATATGACTAAAAGCATGCCAAATTCTAAATCAGTAGTACCAGCAAGATGAGCCTTGCTGACGCATTGGTTAAGGGCTTGGCTGCTAACCAAAATATTGGCAGTTCAAACCCAGCCAGCAACTCTATGTGAGAAAGACCTGGAGATCTGCTCTCATAAAGGTTATAGCTGAGGAAACTCTGTGAGACAGTTCTACTCTGTCGCATTGAGTTGCTATGTGTCAAAATCAACCTGATGACACACAACAACAGTATTAACAAGTTTTACAGAAATTCATCAAAGATCATAAAATCATTTGGGGATGACAGAGTCACGCAAGGCTCCGAAAAGGAAATGTGCCTTGGTCTGGGCTAGGAAGTGAAATAAACAGCAAAATGAAGAGGGCATCCTAGGCCTGGGGAGGAAGAAGGGAACAGAGCAGAACGAATGAAGTAAAGATAGGCATAGGAAGGCATGCGGTGGAGCATGGTGCAAGAACATCCAAGTCACTGGCACAGTCGCCATAGGACAATCTGAATAAAGATCTGCTGTTGGAAACCTTGGTGGCGTAGTGGTTAAGTGCTACGGCTGCCAACCAAAAGGTTGGTAGTTCGAATCCGCCAGGTGCTCCTTGGAAACCCTATGGGCCACTTCTAGTCTGTCCTATAGGGTCGCTATGAATGGACTCGACAGCACTTGGTTTGGTTTTTTTTTTTTGGCGGGGGGGTTGAAATGAAAGCTATAACTGTGAATGCAGAAGCCCTTAAGCAAGCAGCAGTTCAAGGTTAGGAAATGTAGCCTTCAGAGAACTAGTGTGTATGGGCTTTTCTAAGCAGATAGCTACAGAGGCAGAATTCATTTTTACAGATGACTCTAAATCCAAAAATTGAGCTTTAAAATTTAAACATTTGGACACAAATTTTTAAAAATGTTTTAACTACAACATATGTATTCAAAATAAATATCCCCGTTTTGGCTATGCTTCCTAACTTATTTTTCATGCCCACTTTATATCCAAAGAATTAAATTGAAAAATTATAGAATATGTATTACTCTCCGTGTTGAGGGATTTCAAAAATGCATAGTTCTAGAAACTGTGCCTAGAATCTTTTTTTTAAAATTATCTCATGGATTTTAGCTTTTGATATTTTGAGGTGATGTCAAGGACACTAAAACCTATTATAATTTAATATTTGCCTGCTTTTCTAACAAGTTTTCATTATTATTTATCTAATTTAAATTATTTATGGTTTATTCCATATTTAACTTTGTTTTTGTTCATCTGCATAACATCTGCATAGAAAATGAAAATTAACCTGAAGTATTTCACTGAGTTAGGAAAAAAAGAAAATATTTCAAACACAGAAGATTTGTCATTATAAACAAATCATTTTATAGAAACTCCTTTGAAGTAGCATTTGGCTTTGATTTTGTAAATGGAGAAATAACATACATCTTTTTTTTTTTTTAATCAAACTAGATTGTTTAAACAGTGACTTTTTTAAGTTTATCCTATTTTTGTAAAAATCTGAGTATCAATAACATCCTTATTTAGGAGTGAGTTCATTTCATTTTTTGACATACTTCATTTGAAATTTTGTCTTATGACCACTTTTGCAAATATTATTTGTTTCAGGGAGAAAGAAACTATGTAGAGATGTCATTAAAGGTGATAAGCTGCCCATGCAGATAATATCTGTGTTTTGTGACTCGACTTGGGTGACGTTACAGTCAAGAATCCTGTCCTCACTTTTTTGACAATCCTTATTTTTTGACAATCTCACATTCAATCCCAGTCTGGCTGACTAATTTGTACTAAACAAATTACAAGGTACAGTAGAATGTCAGCGAAAAAGAGGAAGACCCTCAATGAGATAGATTGACACAGTGGCTGCAACAATGGGCTCAAGTCTAGCAACGATTGTGAGGATGGTCCAGGACCAGGCAATGTTTTGTTCTGTTGTGCATAGAGTCTCTATGAGTTGGAACCAACTCGACGGCACCTAACAACAACAACAACAAATCAATAAAGCATCATATCAAAGGTTTCTTTCTTTAATAATAATGAATAACTGCAAATGCACAAGAATATTTTATAAGTTCCATAAGGGCAGAGACTATGCTTATGTCATTCAGTAATATAGATCTAGTTGTTGTTGTTGTTAGTTGCCTTTGAGTCAATTCTGACTCATGGCAACCACATGTGTGCCAAGTAGAACTGCTCTATAGAGTTTTTAAGACTGACCTTTCAGAAGCAGATCGCCAGGCCTGTCCAGAAATAAAGAAGATGCTCAAAAAATATTTGTTGAGTTCTTTAATTATTTGATGTTGGGATTCTATTACCTGTCCCTCTGATAAAAATTCTGTAATTAAGTCTACAGACTTCTGCTTGACAATTGTAGAATCAGAATAAGAGGATCTACTACTTGATGCCCCACATGTCCGTCAATTTGTCATATTGTGGGGGCTTGTGTGTTGCTGTGATGCTGGAAGCTATGCCACCAGTATTCAGACACCAGCAGGGTCTCCCATGGAGGACAGGTTTCAGCTGAGCTTCCAGACTAAGACAGACTAGTAAGAAGGACCGGGCAGTCTACTTCTGAAAAGCATTAGCCAGTGAAAACCTTATGAATAGCAGCATTGTCTGATAAAGTGCTGGAAGATGAGCCCCCCAGGTTGGAAGGCACTCAAAAGATGGCTGGGGAAGAGCTGCCTCCTCAAAGTAGAGTCGGCCTTAATGACGTGGATGCAGTAAAGCTTTCGGGACCTTCATTTGCTCATGTGGCATGACTCAAAATCAGAAGAAACAGCTGCAACCATCCATTAATAATTGGAACCTGGAATGTACGAAGGATGAATCTAGGAAAATTGGATATTGTCAAAAATGAAAAGGAACACAAAAACATCAATATCCTAGGCATTAGTGAGCTGAAATGGACTGGTATTGGCCGTTTTGAATTGGACAATCAAATAGTCTACTATGCTGGGAATGACAACTCAAAGAGGAATGGTGTTGCATTCATCGTCAAAAAGAACGTTTTAAGATCTATCCTGAAGTACAACGCCGTCAGT